>NC_091334.1:31951142-32121142 GCF_038502225.1 Cherax quadricarinatus
GGATCACCTCAGGGTTCCAGTATCGGAATGTTTGCTGCCAGGATCACCTCAGGGTTCCAGTATCAGAATGTATTCTGCCAGGATCACCTCAGGGTTCCAGTATCAGAATGCTGCCAGGATCACCTCAAGGTTCCAGTATCAGAATGTTTGCTGCCAGGATCACCTCAAGGTTCCAGTATCAGAATGTATGCTGCCAGGATCACCTCAAGGTTCCAGTATCAGAATGTTTGCTGCCAGGATCACCTCAAGGTTCCAGTATCAGAATGTATGCTGCCAGGATCACCTCAAGGTTCCAGTATCAGAATATTTGCTGCCAGGATCACCTCAAGGTTCCAGTATCAGAATGTTTGCTGCCAGGATCACCTTGGGGTTCCAATATCAGAATGTTTGCTGCCAGGATCACCTCAAGGTTCCAGTATCAGAATGTTTGCTGCCAGGATCACCTCAAGGTTCCAGTATCAGAATGTTTGCTGCCAGGATCACCTCAAGGTTCCAGTATCAGAATGTATGCTGCCAGGATCACCTCAGGGTTCCAGAATCATAATGTTTGCTGCCAGGATCACCTCAGGGTTCCAGTATCAGAATGTATGCTGCCAGGATCACCTCAGGGTTCCAGTATCAGAATGTTTGCTGCCAGGATCACCTCAGGGTTCCAGTATCAGAATGTTTGCTGCCAGCATCAACTCAAAGTTCCAGTATTAGAATGTATGCTGCCAGGATCACCTCAAGGTTCCAGTATCAGAATGTTTGCTGCCAGGATCACCTCAAGGTTCCAGTATCAGAATGTATGCTGCCAGGGTCACCTCAAGGTTCCAGTATCAGAATGTATGCTGCCAGGATCACCTCAAGGTTCCAGTATCAGAATGTTTGCTGCCAGGATCACCTAAAGGTTTAAGTATCAGAATGTTTGCTGCCAGGATCAGCTCAAGGTTCCAGTATCAGAATGTATGCTGCCAGGATCACCTCAAGGTTCCAGTATCAGAATGTATGCTGCCAAGATCACCTCAAGGTTCCAGTATCAGAATGTATGCTGCCAGGATCACCTCAAGGTTCCAGTATCAGAATGTTTGCTGCCAGGATCACCTCAAGGTTCCAGTATCAGAATGTATGCTGCCAGGATCACCTCAGGGTTCCAGTATCAGAATGTTTGCTGCCAGGATCACCTCAGGGTTCCAGTATCAGAATGTATGCTGCCAGGATCACCTCAGGGTTCCAGTATCAGAATGTTTGCTGCCAGGATCACCTCAGGGTTCCAGTATCAGAATGTTTGCTGCCAGGATCACCTCAAGGTTCCAGTATCAGAATGTTTGCTGCCAGGATCACCTCAGGGTTCCAGTATCAGAATGTATGCTGCCAGGATCACCTCAGGGTTCCAGTATCAGAATGTATGTTGCCAGGATCACCTCAAGGTTACAGTATCAGAATGTTTGCTGCCAGGATCACCTCAGGGTTCCAGTATCAGAATGTTTGCTGCCAGGATCACCTCAAGGTTCCAGTATCAGAATGTTTGCTGCCAGGATCACCTCAAGGTTCCAGTATCAGAATGTTTGCTGCCAGGATCACCTCAAGGTTCCAGTATCAGAATGTATGCTACCAGGATCACCTCAAGGTTCCAGTATCAGAATGTATACTGCCAGGGTCACCTCAAGGTTCCAGTATGAGAATGTATGCTGCCAGGATAACCTCAAGGTTCCAGTATCAGAATGTATGTTGCCAGGATCACCTCAGGGTTCCAGTATCAGAATGTATGCTGCCAGGATCACCTCTAGGTTCCAGTATCAGAATGTATGCTGCCAGGATCACCTCAAGGTTCCAGTATCAGAATGTATGCTGCCAGAATCACCTCAAGGTTCCAGTATCAGAATGTATGCTGCCAGGATCACCTCAAGGTTCCAGTATCAGAATGTATGCTGCCAGGATCACCTCAAGGTTCCAATATCAGAATGTATGCTGCCAGGATCATCTCAGGGTTCCTGTATCAGAATGTATGCTGCCAGGATCACCTCAAGGTTCCAGTATCAGAATGTTTGCTGCCAGGATCACCTCAAGGTTCCAGTATCAGAATGTTTGCTGCCAGGATCACCTCAAGGTTCCAGTATCAAAATGTATGCTGCCAGGATCACCTCAGGGTTCCAGTATCAGAATGTATGCTGCCAGGATCACCTCAAGGTTCCAGTATCAAAATGTATGCTGCCAGGATCACCTCAGGGTTCCAGTATCAGAATGTATGCTGCCAGGATCACCTCAAGGTTCCAGTATCAGAATGTATGCTGCCAGGATCACCTCAAGGTTCCAGTATCAGAATGTATGCTGCCAGGATCACCTCAAGGTTCCAGTATCAGAATGTATGCTGCCAGGATCACCTCAAGGTTCCAGTATCAGAATGTATGCTGCCAGGATCACCTCAGGGTTCCAGTATCAGAATGTTTGCTGCCAGGATCACCTCAAGGTTCCAGTATCAGAATGTATGCTGCCAGGATCACCTCAGGGTTCCAGTATCAGAATGTATGCTGCCAGGATCACCTCAGGGTTCCAGTATCAGAATGTTTGCTGCCAGGATCACCTCAAGGTTCCAGTATCAGAATGTTTGCTGCCTGGATCACCTCAAGGTTCCAGTATCAGAATGTTTGCTGCCAGGATCACCTCAGGGTTCCAGTATCAGAATGTATGCTGCCAGGATCACCTCAGGGTTCCAGTATCAGAATGTTTGCTGCCAGGATCACCTCAGGGTTCCAGTATCAGAATGTATGCTGCCAGGATCACCTCAGGGTTCCAGTATCAGAATGTATGCTGCCAGGATCACCTCAAGGTTCCAGTATCAGAATGTATGCTGCCAGGATCACCTCAGGGTCCCAGTATCAGAATGTATGCTGCCAGGATCACCTCAGGGTTCCAGTATCAGAATGTTTGCTGCCAGGATCACCTCAAGGTTCCAGTATCAGAATGTATGCTGCCAGGATCACCTCAGGGTTCCAGTATCAGAATGTATGCTGCCAGGATCACCTCAGGGTTCCAGTATCAGAATGTTTGCTGCCAGGATCACCTCAAGGTTCCAGTATCAGAATGTTTGCTGCCTGGATCACCTCAAGGTTCCAGTATCAGAATGTTTGCTGCCTGGATCACCTCAAGGTTCCAGTATCAGAATGTTTGCTGCCAGGATCACCTCAGGGTTCCAGTATCAGAATGTATGCTGCCAGGATCACCTCAGGGTTCCAGTATCAGAATGTTTGCTGCCAGGATCACCTCAGGGTTCCAGTATCAGAATGTATGCTGCCAGGATCACCTCAGGGTTCCAGTATCAGAATGTTTGCTGCCAGGATCACCTCAAGGTTCCAGTATCAGAATGTTTGCTGCCAGGATCACCTCAAGGTTCCAGTATCAGAATGTATGCTGCCAGGATCACCTCAAGGGTCCAGTATCAGAATGTATGCTGCCAGGATCACCTCAGGGTTCCAGTATCAGAATGTTTGCTGCCAGGATCACCTCAAGGTTCCAGTATCAGAATGTATGCTGCCAGGATCACCTCAGGGTTCCAGTATCAGAATGTATGCTGCCAGGATCACCTCAGGGTTCCAGTATCAGAATGTATGCTGCCAGGATCACCTCAGGGTTCCAGTATCAGAATGTATGCTGCCAGGATCACCTCAGGGTTCCAGTATCAGAATGTTTGCTGCCAGGATCACCTCAGGGTTCCAGTATCAGAATGTATTCTGCCAGGATCACCTCAAGGTTCCAGTATCAGAATGTTTGCTGCCAGGATCACCTCAGGGTTCCAGTATCAGAATGTATGCTGCCAGGATCACCTCAAGGTTCCAGTATCAGAATGTTTGCTGCCAGGATCACCTCAGGGTTCCAGTATCAGAATGTTTGCTGCCAGGATCACCTCAAGGCACTAAATATTCTCTCTGGAACCGAGTACAACTTTTCTCATATCGTTGTTTTTATATATTTTAAGATATTACCACACAGCTTCAACTGACACTAATACTCGTCTAACTTAGCTACACTCACCCACCTCGTCTAACTTAGCTACACTCACCCACCTCGTCTAACTTAGCTACACTCACCCACCTCGTCTAACTTAGCTACACTCACCCACCTCGTCTAACTTAGCTACACTCACCCACCTCGTCTAACTTAGCTACACTCACCCACCTCGTCTAACTTAGCTACACTCACCCACCTCGTCTAACTTAGCTACACTCACCCACCTCGTCTAACTTATCTACACTCACCCACCTCGTCTAACTTAGCTACACTCACCCACCTCGTCTAACTTAGCTACACTCACCCACCTCGTCTAACTTAGCTACACTCACCCACCTCGTCTAACTTAGCTACACTCACCCACCTCGTCTAACTTAGCTACACTCACCCACCTCGCCTAACTTAGCTACACTCACCCACCTCGTCTAACTTAGCTACACTCACCCACCTCGTCTAACTTAGCTACACTCACCCACCTCGCCTAACTTAGCTACACTCACCCACCTCGCCTAACTTAGCTACACTCACCCACCTCGTCTAACTTAGCTACACTCACCCACCTCGTCTAACTTAGCTACACTCACCCACCTCGTCTAACTTAGCTACACTCACCCACCTCGTCTAACTTAGCTACACTCACCCACCTCGTCTAACTTAGCTACACTCACCCACCTCGTCTAACTTAGCTACACTCACCCACCTCGTCTAACTTAGCTACACTCACCCACCTCGTCTAACTTAGCTACACTCACCCACCTCGTCTAACTTAGCTACACTCACCCACCTCGTCTAACTTAGCTACACTCACCCACCTCGTCTAACTTAGCTACACTCACCCACCTCGTCTAACTTAGCTACACTCACCCACCTCGTCTAACTTAGCTACACTCACCCACCTCGTCTAACTTAGCTACACTCACCCACCTCGTCTAACTTAGCTACACTCACCCACCTCGTCTAACTTAGCTACACTCACCCACCTCGTCTAACTTAGCTACACTCACCCACCTCGTCTAACTTAGCTACACTCACCCACCTCGTCTAACTTAGCTACACTCACCCACCTCGTCTAACTTAGCTACACTCACCCACCTCGTCTAACTTAGCTACACTCACCCACCTCGTCTAACTTAGCTACACTCACCCACCTCGTCTAACTTAGCTACACTCACCCACCTCGTCTAACTTAGCTACACTCACCCACCTCGTCTAACTTAGCTACACTCACCCACCTCGTCTAACTTAGCTACACTCACCCACCTCGTCTAACTTAGCTACACTCACCCACCTCGTCTAACTTAGCTACACTCACCCACCTCGCCTAACTTAGCTACACTCACCCACCTCGCCTAACTTAGCTACACTCACCCACCTCGTCTAACTTAGCTACACTCACCCACCTCGCCTAACTTAGCTACACTCACCCACCTCGTCTAACTTAGCTACACTCACCCACCTCGCCTAACTTAGCTACACTCACCCACCTCGTCTAACTTAGCTACACTCACCCACCTCGCCTAACTTAGCTACACTCACCCACCTCGCCTAACTTAGCTACACTCACCCACCTCGTCTAACTTAGCTACACTCACCCACCTCGTCTAACTTAGCTACACTCACCCACCTCGTCTAACTTAGCTACACTCACCCACCTCGTCTAACTTAGCTACACTCACCCACCTCGTCTAACTTATCTACACTCACCCACCTCGTCTAACTTAGCTACACTCACCCACCTCGTCTAACTTAGCTACACTCACCCACCTCGTCTAACTTAGCTACACTCACCCACCTCGCCTAACTTAGCTACACTCACCCACCTCGTCTAACTTAGCTACACTCACCCACCTCGCCTAACTTAGCTACACTCACCCACCTCGTCTAACTTAGCTACACTCACCCACCTCGTCTAACTTAGCTACACTCACCCACCTCGTCTAACTTAGCTACACTCACCCACCTCGTCTAACTTAGCTACACTCACCCACCTCGCCTAACTTAGCTACACTCACCCACCTCGTCTAACTTAGCTACACTCACCCACCTCGTCTAACTTAGCTACACTCACCCACCTCGCCTAACTTAGCCACAATCACCCACCACATTCACTTGGTAGCAACTCTTCCAAAGATTCCAGTAACAATGGGGAGGGAGAGGGTCGGAGGCAGTTGAGAAAGGGAGAGGCAGTGTGGGAGAGGGAGAGAGGCAGTGTGAGCGAGGGAGAGGCAGTGTGAGAAAGGGAGAGGCAGTGTGAGCGAGGGAGAGGCAGTGTGAGCGATGGAGAGGCCGTGTGGGAGAGGGAGAGGCAGTGTGGGAGAGGGAGAGGCAGTGTGGGAGAGGGAGAGGCAGTGTGGGAGAGGGAGAGGCAGTGTGGGAGAGGGAGAGGCCGTGTGGGAGAGGGAGAGGCAGTGTGGGAGAGGGAGAGGCAGTGTGGGAGAGGGAGAGGCAGTGTGGGAGAGGGAGAGGCAGTGTGGGAGAGGGAGAGGCCGTGTGGGAGAGGGAGAGGCAGTGTGGGAGAGGGAGAGGCAGTGTGGGAGAGGGAGAGGCAGTGTGGGAGAGGGAGAGGCAGTGTGGGAAAGTAGCAGTCAAACAATTCTGTTTTATGAGTTTTTATGAGAGAATTATTGTGATACAAACTAGGATAGTGGCCCTGTGTTACTAGGATAGTGGCCCTGTGTTACTAGGATAGTGGCCCTGTGTTACTAGGATAGTGGCCCTGTGTTACTAGGATAGTGGCCCTGTGTTACTAGGATAGTGGCCCTGTGTTACTAGGATAGTGGCCCTGTGTTACTAGGATAGTGGCCCTGTGTTACTAGGATAGTGGCCCTGTGTTACTAGGATAGTGGCCCTGTGTTACTAGGATAGTGGCCCTGTGTTACTAGGATAGTGGCCTGGTGTTACTAGGATAGTGGCCCTGTGTTACTAGGATAGTGGCCCTGTGTTACTAGGATAGTGGCCCTGTGTTACTAGGATAGTGGACCAGTGTTACTAGGATAGTGGCCCTGTGTTACTAGGATAGTGGCCCTGTGCTACTAGGATAGTGGACCAGTGTTACTAGGATAGTGGCGCTGTGTTACTAGGATAGTGGCCCTGTGTTACTAGGATAGTGGCCCTGTGTTACTAGGATAGTGGCCTGGTGTTACTAGGATAGTGGCCCTGTGTTACTAGGATAGTGGCCCTGTGTTACTAAGATAGTGGCCTGATGTTACTAGCATAGTGGCCTGGTGTTACTAGGATAGTGTCCCTGTGTTACTAGGATAGTGGCCCATTGTACTAGGATAGTGGCCCTGTTTTACTAGGATAGTGGCCCTGTGTTACTAGGATAGTGGCCTGGTGTTACTAGGATAGTGGCCTGGTGTTACTAGGATAGTGGCCCTGTGTTACTAGGATAGTGGCCCTGTGTTACTAGGATAGTGGCCCTGTGTTACTAGGATAGTGGCCCTGTCTTACTAGGATAGTGGCCCTGTGTTACTAGGATAGTGGCCCTGTGTTACTAGGATAGTGACCCTGTGTTACTAGGATAGTGGCCCTATGTTACTAGGATAGTGGCCCTGTGTTACTAGGATAGTGGCCCTGTGTTACTAGGATAGTGGCCCTGTGTTACTAGGATAGTGGCCTGGTGTTACTAGGATAGTGACCCTGTGTTACTAGGATAGTGGCCCTGTGTTACTAGGATAGTGGCCTGGTGTTACTAGGATAGTGGCCCTGTGTTACTAGGATAGTGGCCCTGTGTTACAAGGATAGTGGCCCTGTGTTTCTAGGATAGTGGCCCTGTGTTACTAGGATAGTGGCCCTGTGTTACTAGGATAGTGGCCCTGTGTTACTAGGATAATGGCCTGGTGTTACTAGGATAGTGGCCCGGTGTTACTAGGATAGTGGCCCTGTGTTACTAGGATAGTGGCCCTGTGTTACTAGGATAGGGGCCCTGTGTTTCTAGGAGAGTGGCCTGGTGTTACTAGGATAGTGGCCCTGTGTTACTAGGATAGTGGTCCTGTGTTACTAGGATAGTGGCCCTGTGTTACTAGGATAGTGGCCCTGTGTTACTAGGATAGTGGCCCTGTGTTACTAGGATAGTGACCTGGTGTTACTAGGATAGTGGCCCTGTGTTACTAGTATAGTGGCCCTGTGTTACTAGGATAGGAGCCGTGTGTTACTAGGATAGTGGCCTGGTGTTACTAGGATAGTGGCCCTGTGTTACTAGGATAGTGGCCCTGTGTTACTAGGATAGTGGCCCTTTGTACTAGGATAGTGGCTCTGTGTTACTAGGATAGTGGCCCTGTGTTACTAGGATAGTGGCCTGGTGTTACTAGGATAGTGGCCTTGTGTTACTAGGATAGTGGCCCTGTTACTACGATAGTGGCCCTGTGTTACTAGGATAGTGGCCTGGTGTTACTAGGATAGTGGCCCTGTGTTAATAGGATAGTGGCCCTGTGTTGCTAGGATAGTGGCCCTGTGTTACTAGGATGCAGGCCCTGTGTACTAGGATAGAGGCCCGGTGTTACTAGGATAGTGGCCCTGTGTTAATAGGATAGTGGCCCTGTGTTGCTAGGATAGTGGCCCTGTGTTACTAGGATGCAGGCCCTGTGTACTAGGATAGGGGCCCGGTGTTACTAGGATGTAGGCCCTGTGTTACTAGGATAGGGCCCGGTGTTAGTAGGATAGTGGCCTGGTGTTACTAGGATAGTGACCCTGTGTTACTAGGATAGTGGCTCTGTGTTACTAGGATAGTGGCCCGGTGTTACTAGGATGGAGGCCCTGTGTTACTAGGATAGTGGCCCGGTGTTACTAGGATAGTAGCCTGGTGTTACTAGGATAGTGGCCCTGTGTTACAAGGATAGTGGCCCTGCGTTACTAGGATAGTGGCCTGTGTTACTAGGATAGTGGCCCTGTGTTACTAGGATAGTGGCCCTGTGTTACTAGGATAGTGCCTGGTGTTACTAGGATAGAGGCCCTGTGTTACTAGGATAGTGGCCCTGTGTTACTAAGATAGAGGCCCTGTCTTACTAGGATAGTGGCCCGGTGTTACTAGGATAGTGGCCTGGTGTTACTAGGATAGAGGCCCTGTGTTACTGGGATAGTGACCCTGTGTTACTAGGATAGAGGCCCTGTGTTACTAGGATAGTGGCCCTGTGTTACTAGGATAGGGGCCCGGTGTTACTAGGATAGTGGCCCTGTGTTACTAGGATAAAGGCCTGGTGTTACTGGAATAGTGGCCCTGTGTTACTAGGATAGTGGCCCTGTGTTACTAGGATAGTGGCCCTGTGTTACTAGGATAGTGGCCCTGTGTTACTAAGATAGGGGCCTGGTGTTACTAGGATTGTGGCCTGTTGTTACTAGGATAGTGACCCTGTGTTTCTAGGATAGTGGCCTGGTGTTACTAGGATAGTGGCCCTGTGTTACTGGGATACTGGCCTGGTGTTATTAGGATAGTGGCCTGGCGTTACTAGGATAGTGGCCCTGTGTAACTAGGATAGTGGCCCTGTGTTGCTAGGATAGTGGCCTGGTGTTACTAGGATAGTGGCCTGGTGTTACTAGGATAGTGGCCCTGTGTTTCTAAGATAGCGGCCCTGTGTTACTAGAGTAGTGGCCCTGTGTTACTAGGATAGTGACCCAGTGTTACTAGGATAGTGGCCCTATGCTACTAGGATAATGGCCCAGTGTTACTAGGATAGTGGCCCTGTGTTGCTAGGATAGTGGCCTGGTGTTACTAGGATAGTGGCCCTGTGTTACTACGATAGTGGCCCGGTGTTACTAGGATAGTGGCCCTGTGTTACTAGGATAGGGGCCTGGTGTTACTAGGATAGTGGCCTGGTGTTACTACAATAGTGGCCCTATAATACTAGGATAGTGGCCTGGTGTTACTAGAATAGTGGCCCTGTGTTACTAGGATAGTGGCCCTGTGTTATACTAGGATTGTGGCCCTGTGTTACTAGGATAGGGGCCCGGTGTTACTAGGATAGTAGCCCTGTGTTACTAGGGTAGTGGCCTGGTGTTACTAGGATAGAGGCCCTGTGTTACTAGGATAGTGGCTTGGTGTTACTAGGATAGTGGCCTTGTGTTACTAGGATAGTGGCCTGGTGTTACTAGGATAGTGGCACTGTGTTACTAAGATAGTGGCCCTGTGTTACTAGGATAGTGGCCCTGTGTTACTAGGATAGTGGCCTGGTATTACTAGGATAGTGGCCCTGTGTTACTAGGATTGTGGCCCTGTGTTACTAGGATAGTGACCCTGTGTTACTAGGATAGTGGCCCTGTGTTACTAGGATAGTGGCCCTGTGTTACTAGGATAGTGGCCTTGTGTTACTAGGATAGTGGCCCTGTGTTACTAGGATAGTGGCCCTGTGTTACTATGATAATGGCCTGGTGTTACTAGCATAGTGACCTGGTGTTACTAGGATAGTGGCCCTGTGATACTAGGATAGTGGCCCTGTGTTACTAAGATAGTGGCCCTGTGTTACTAGGATAGTGGCCCTGTGTTACTAGGATAGTGGCCTGGTGTTACTAGGATAGTGGCCCTGTGTTACTAGGATAGTGGCCCTGTGTTACTAGGATAGTGGCCCTGTGTTACTAGGATAGTGGCCCTGTTACTAGGATAGTGGCCTTGTGTTACTAGGATAGTGGCCCTGTGTTACTAGGATAGTGGCCTGGTGTTACTAGGATAGTGGCCCTGTGTTACTAGGATAGTGGCCCTATGTTACTAGGATAGTGGCCCTGTGTTACTAGGATAGTGGCCCTGTGTTACTAGGATAGTGGCCCTGTGTTACTAGGATAGTGGCATGGTGTTACTAGGATAGTGGCCCTGTGTTAGTAGGATAGTGGCCCGGTGTTACTAGGATAGTGGCCTGGTGTTACTAGGATAGTGGCCCTGTGTTACTAGGATAGTGGCGTGGTGTTACTAGGATAGTGGCCCTGTGTTACTAGGATAGTGGCCCGGTGTTATTAGGATAGTGGCCTGGTGTTACTAGGATAGTGGCCTTGTGTTACAAGGATAGTGGCCCTGTGTTACTATGATAGTGGCCTGTGTTACTAGGATAGTGGCCCTGTGTTACTAGGATAGTGGCCTGGTGTTACTAGGATAGAGGCCCTGTGTTACTCGGATAGTTGCCCTGTGTTACTAGGAGAGAGGCCCTGTGTTACTAGGATGGTGGGCCGGTGTTACTAGGATAGTGGCCCTGTGTTACTAGGATAGGGGCCCGGTGTTACTAGGATAGTGGCCTGGTTTTACTAGGATAGTGGCCCTGTGTTACTAGGATTGTGGCCTGGTGTTACTGGAATAGTGGCCCTGTGTTACTAAGATAGTGGCCCTGTGTTACTAAGATAGGGGCCTGGTGTTACTTGGATAGTGGCCTGTTGTTACTAGGATAGTGGCCCTGTGTTACTAGGATAGTGGCCTGGTGTTACTAGGATAGTCGCCCTGTGTTACTGGGATACTGGCCTGGTGTTACTAGGATATTGGCCCTGTGTTAATAGGATAGTGACCCTGTGTTACTAGGATAGTGGCCTGGTGTTACTAGGATAGTGGCAATGTGTTGCTAGGATAGTGGCCTGGTGTTACTAGGATAGTGGCCTGGTGTTACTTGGATAGTGGCCCTGTGTTACTAGGATAGTGGCCCTGTGTTACTAGGATAGTGGCCTGGTGTTACTAGGATAGTGGCCCTGTGTTACTACGATAATGGCCTGGTGTTACTAGCATAGTGGCCTGGTGTTACTAGGATAGTGGCCCTGTGTTACTAGGATAGTGGCCCTGTGTTACTAAGATAGTGGCCCTGTGTTACTAGGATAGTGGCCCTGTGTTACTAGGATAGTGGCCCTGTGTTACTAGGATAGTGGCCTGGTGTTACTAGGATAGTGGCCCTGTGTTACTAGGATAGTGGTCCTGTGTTACTAGGATAGTGGCCTGGTGTTACTAGGATAATGGCCTTGTGTTACTAGGATAGTTGCCTGGTGTTACTAGGATAGTGGCCTGGTGTTACTAGGATAGTGGCCCTGTGTTACTAGGATAGTGGCCCTGTGTTACTAGAATAGTGGCCCTGTGTTACTAGGATAGTGGCCCTGTGTTACTAGGATAGTGGCCCTGTGTTACTAGGATAGTGGCCCTGTGTTACTAGGATAGTGGCCTGGTGTTACTATGATAGTGGCCCTATGTTACTAGGATAATGCCTCTGTGTTACTAGGATAGTGGCCCTGTGTTACTAGGATAGTGGCTTTGTGTTACTAGGATAGTGGCCCTGTGTTACTAGGATAGCGGCCCTGTGTTACTAGGATAGTGGCATAGTGTTACTAGGATAGTGACCCGGTGTTACTAGGATAGTGGCCTGGTGTTACTAGGATAGTGGCCCTGTGTTACTAGGATAGTGGCCCTGTGTTACTAGGATAGTGGCCTGGTGTTACTAGGATAGTGGCCCTGTGTTACTAGGATAGTGGCCCTGTGTTACTAGGATAGTGGCCCTGTGTTACTAGGGTAGTGGCCCTGTGTTACTAGGATAATGGCCCTGTGTTACTAGGATAGTGGCCCTGTGTTGCTAGGATAGTGGCCCTGTGTTACTAGGATAGGGGCCCTGTGTTACTAGGATAGTGGCCCTGTGTTACTAGGATAGGGGCCCGGTGTTACTAGGATAGTGGCCTGGTGTTACTAGGATAGTGGCCCTATAATACTACGATAGTGGCCTGGTGTTACTAGAATAGTGGCCCTGTGTTACAAGGATAGTGGCTCTGTGTTACTAAATTTGTGGCCCTGTGTTACTAGGATAGGGGCCCGGTGTTACTATGGTAGTGGCCCTGTGTTACTAGGGTAGTGGCCTGGTGTTACTAGGATAGTGGCCCTGTGTTACTAGGATAGTGGCCCTGTGTTACTAGGATAGTGGCCTGGTGTTACTAGGATAGTGGTCTGGTGTTACTAGGATAGTGGCCCTGTGTTACTAAGATAGTGGCCTGGTGTTACTAGGATAGTGGCCCTGTGTTACTAGGATAGTGGCCTGGTGTTACTAGCATAATGGCCCTGTGTTACTAGGATAGTGGCCCTGTGTTACTAGGATAGTGGCCCTGTGTTACTAGGATAGTGACCCTGTGTTACTAGGATAGTGGCCCTGTGTTACTAGGATAGTGGCCCTGTGTTACTAGGATAGTGGCCCTGTGTTACTAGGATAGTGGCCTGTGTTACTAGGATAGTGGCCCTGTGTTACTAGGATAGTGGCCTGGTGTTACTAGGATAGAGGCCCTGTTTTACTAGGAGAGAGGCCCTGTGTTACTAGGATAGTGGGCCGGTGTTACTAGGATAGTGGCCCTGTGTTACTAGGATAGGGTCCCGGTGTTACTAGGATAGTGGCCTGGTTTTACTAGGATAGTGGCCCTGTGTTACTAGGATAGTGGCCTGGTGTTACTGGAATAGTGGCCCTGTGTTACTAGGATAGTAGCCCAGTGTTACTAGGATAGTGGCCCTGTGTTACTAAGATAGGGGCCTGGTGTTACTAGGATAGTGGCCTGTTACTAGGATAGTGGCCCTGTGTTACTAGGATAGTGGCCTGGTGTTACTAGGATAGTGGCCCTGTGTTACTGGGATACTGGCCTGGTGTTACTAGGATAGTGGCCTGGTGTTTCTAGGATAGTGGCCCTGTGTTGCTAGGATAGTGGCCTGGTGTTACTAGGATAGTGGCCTGGTGTTACTAGGATAGTGGCCCTGTGTTACTAAGATTGTGGCCCTGTGTTACTAGGGTAGTGACCCTGTGTTACTAGGATAGTGACCCAGTGTTACTAGGATAGTGGCCCTATGCTACTAGGATAATGGCCCTGTGTTACTAGGATAGTGGCCCTGTGTTACTAGGATAGGGGCCCGGTGTTACTAGGATAGTGGCCTGGTGCTACTAGGATAGTTGCCCTATAATACTACGATAGTAGCCTGGTGTTACTAGAATAGTGGCGCTGTGTTACTAGGATAGTGGCCCTGTGTTACTAAAATTGTGGCCCTGTGTTACTAGGATAGGGGCCCGGTGTTACTAGGATAGTGGCCCTGTGTTACTAGGGTAGTGGCCTGGTGTTACTAGGATAGTGGCCCTGTGTAACTAGGATAGTGGCCCTGTGTTACTAGGATAGTGGCCCTGTGTTACTAGGATAGTGGCCTGGTGTTACTAGGATAGTGGTCTGGTGTTACTAGGATAGTGGCCCTGTGTTACTAAGATAGTGGCCTGGTGTTACTAGGATAGTGGCCCTGTGTTACTAGGATAGTGGCCTGGTGTTACTAGCATAATGGCCCTGTGTTACTAGGATAGTGGCCCTGTGTTACTAGGATAGTGGCCTGGTGTTACTAGGATAGTGGCCCTGTGTTACTAGGATAGTGGCCCTGTGTTACAAGGATTGTGGCCCTGTGTTTCTGGGATAGTGGCCCTGTGTTACTAGGATAGTGGCCCTGTGTTACTAGGATAGTGGCCCTGTGTTACTAGGATTGGGGCCCTGTGTTTCTAGGATAGTGGCCCTGTTACTAGGATAGTGGCCCTGTGTTACTAGGATAGTGGCACTGTGTTACTAGGATAGTGGCCTGGTGTTACTAGGATAGTGGCCCTGTGTTACTAGTATACTGGCCCTGTGTTACTAGGATAACAGCCCTGTGTTACTAGGATAGTGGCCTGGTGTTACTAGGATAGTGGCCCTGTGTTACTAGTATACTGGCCCTGTGTTACTAGGATAACAGCCCTGTGTTACTAGGATAGTGGCCTGGTGTTACTAGGATAGTGGCCCAGTGTTACTAGGATAGTGGCCCTGTGTTACTAGGATAGTGGCTCTGTGTTACTAGGATAGTGGCCCTGTGTTACTAGGATAGTGGCCCTGTTACTAGGATAGTGGCCTGGTGTTACTAGGATAGTGGCCCTGTGTTACTAGGATAGTGGCCTGGTGTTACTAGGATAGTGGCCCTGTGTTACTAGGATAGTGGCCCTGTGTTACTAGGATAGTGGCCCTGTGTTATTAGGATGGAGGCCCTGTGTTACTAGGATAGAGGCCCGGTGTTACTAGGATAGTGGCCTGGTGTTAATAGGATAGTGGCCCTGTGTTACTAGGATGTAGGCCCTGTGTTACTAGGATGTAGGCCCTGTGTTACTAGGATAGGGGCCCGGTGTTACTAGGATAGTGGCCTGGTGTTACTAGGATAGTGGCCCTGTGTTACTAGGATAGTGGCCTTGTGTTACTAGGATGGAGGCCCTGTGTTACTAGGATAGTGGCCCGGTGTTACTAGGATAGTGGCCTGGTGTTAATAGGATAGTGGCCCTGTCTAACTAGGATAGTGGCCTGTGTTACTAGGATAGTGGCCCTGTGTTAACTAGGATAGTGGCCTGGTGTTACTAGGATAGAGGCCCTGTGTTACTAGGATAGTGGCCCTGTGTTACTAGGATAGAAACCCTGTGTTACTAGGATAGTGGCCCTGTGTTACTAGGATAGTGGCCTGGTGTTACTAGGATAGGGGCCCTGTGTTACTAGGATAGTGGCCTGGTGTTACTAGGATAGTGGCCCTGTGTTACTAGGATAGTGGCCTGGTGTTACTGGAAGAGTGGCCCTGTGTTACTAGGATAGTGGCCCTGTGTTACTAGGATAGTGGCCCTGTGTTACTAAGATAGGGGCCCGGTGTTACTAGGATAGTGGCCTGATGTTACTAGGATAGTGGCCCTGTGTTACTAGGATAGTGGCCTGGTGTTACTAGGATAGTGGCCCAGTGTTACTGGGATAGTGGCCTGGTGTTACTAGGATAGTGGCCCTGTGTTACTAGGATAGTGGCCCTGTGTTATTAGGATAGTGACCTGGTGTTACTAGGATAGTGCCCCTGTGTTACTAGGATAGCGGCCTGGTGTTACTGGGATAGTGGCCGTGTGTTACTAGGAGAGTGTCCTGGTGTTACTAGGATAGTGGCCCTGTGTTACTAGGATAGTGGCCCTATGTTACTAGGATAGTGCCCCTGTGTTACTAGGATAGTGGCCTGGTGTTACTAGGATAGTGGCCTGGTGTTACTAGCATAGTGGCCCTGTGTTACTAGGATAGTGGCCCTGTGTTACTAGGGCAGTGGCCATGTGTTACTAGGATAGTGACCCAGTGTTACTAGGATAGTGGCCCTATGCTACTAGGATAATTGCCTGTGTTACTAGGATAGTGGCCCGGTGTTACTAGGATAGTGGCCCTGTGTTACTAGGATAGGGGCCGGGTGTTACTAGGATAGTGGCCTGGTGTTACTAGGATAGTGGCCCTGTGATACTAGGATAGTGGCCTGGTGTTACTAGAATAGTGGCCCTGTGTTACTAGGATAGTGGCCCTGTGTTACTAGGATTGTGGCCCTGTGTTACTAGGATAGGGGCCCGGTGTTACTAGGATAGTGGCCCTGTGTTACTAGGGTAGTGGCCTGGTGTTACTAGGATAGTGGCCCTGTGTTACTAGGATAGTGGCCTGGTGTTACTAGAATAGTGGCCCTGTGTTACTAGGATAGTGGCCCTGTGTTACTAGGATTGTGGCCCTGTGTTACTAGGAGAGGGGCCCGGTGTTACTAGGATAGTGGCCCTGTGTTACTAGGGTAGTGGCCTGGTGTTACTAGGATAGTGGCCCTATGTTACTAGGATAATGCCTCTGTGTTACTAGGATAGTGGCCCTGTGTTACTAGGATAGTGGCTTTGTGTTACTAGGATAGTGGCCCTGTGTTACTAGGATAGCGGCCCTGTGTTACTAGGATAGTGGCATAGTGTTACTAGGATAGTGACCCGGTGTTACTAGGATAGTGGCTTGGTGTTACTAGGATAGTGGCCCTGTGTTACTAGGATAGTGGCCCTGTGTTACTAGGATAGTGGCCTGGTGTTACTAGGATAGTGGCCCTGTGTTACTAGGATAGTGGCCCTGTGTTACTAGGATAGTGGCCCTGTGTTACTAGGGTAGTGGCCCTGTGTTACTAGGATAATGGCCCTGTGTTACTAGGATAGTGGCCCTGTGTTGCTAGGATAGTGGCCCTGTGTTACTAGGATAGGGGCCCTGTGTTACTAGGATAGTGGCCCTGTGTTACTAGGATAGGGGCCCGGTGTTACTAGGATAGTGGCCTGGTGTTACTAGGATAGTGGCCCTATAATACTACGATAGTGGCCTGGTGTTACTAGAATAGTGGCCCTGTGTTACAAGGATAGTGGCTCTGTGTTACTAAATTTGTGGCCCTGTGTTACTAGGATAGGGGCCCGGTGTTACTATGGTAGTGGCCCTGTGTTACTAGGGTAGTGGCCTGGTGTTACTAGGATAGTGGCCCTGTGTTACTAGGATTGTGGCCCTGTGTTACTAGGATAGTGGCCTGGTGTTACTAGGATAGTGGTCTGGTGTTACTAGGATAGTGGCCCTGTGTTACTAAGATAGTGGACTGGTGTTACTAGGATAGTGGCCCTGTGTTACTAGGATAGTGGCCTGGTGTTACTAGCATAATGGCCCTGTGTTACTAGGATAGTGGCCCTGTGTTACTAGGATAGTGGCCCTGTGTTACTAGGATAGTGACCCTGTGTTACTAGGATAGTGGCCCTGTGTTACTAGGATAGTGGCCCTGTGTTACTAGGATAGTGGCCCTGTGTTACTAGGATAGTGGCCTGTGTTACTAGGATAGTGGCCCTGTGTTACTATGATAGTGGCCTGGTGTTACTAGGATAGAGGCCCTGTTTTACTAGGAGAGAGGCCCTGTGTTACTAGGATAGTGGGCCGGTGTTACTAGGATAGTGGCCCTGTGTTACTAGGATAGGGTCCCGGTGTTACTAGGATAGTGGCCTGGTTTTACTAGGATAGTGGCCCTGTGTTACTAGGATAGTGGCCTGGTGTTACTGGAATAGTGGCCCTGTGTTACTAGGATAGTAGCCCAGTGTTACTAGGATAGTGGCCCTGTGTTACTAAGATAGGGGCCTGGTGTTACTAGGATAGTGGCCTGTTACTAGGATAGTGGCCCTGTGTTACTAGGATAGTGGCCTGGTGTTACTAGGATAGTGGCCCTGTGTTACTGGGATACTGGCCTGGTGTTACTAGGATAGTGGCCTGGTGTTTCTAGGATAGTGGCCCTGTGTTGCTAGGATAGTGGCCTGGTGTTACTAGGATAGTGGCCTGGTGTTACTAGGATAGTGGCCCTGTGTTACTAAGATTGTGGCCCTGTGTTACTAGGGTAGTGACCCTGTGTTACTAGGATAGTGACCCAGTGTTACTAGGATAGTGGCCCTATGCTACTAGGATAATGGCCCTGTGTTACTAGGATAGTGGCCCTGTGTTACTAGGATAGGGGCCCGGTGTTACTAGGATAGTGGCCTGGTGCTACTAGGATAGTTGCCCTATAATACTACGATAGTAGCCTGGTGTTACTAGAATAGTGGCGCTGTGTTACTAGGATAGTGGCCCTGTGTTACTAAAATTGTGGCCCTGTGTTACTAGGATAGGGGCCCGGTGTTACTAGGATAGTGGCCCTGTGTTACTAGGGTAGTGGCCTGGTGTTACTAGGATAGTGGCCCTGTGTTACTAGGATAGTGGCCCTGTGTTACTAGGATAGTGGCCCTGTGTTACTAGGATAGTGGCCTGGTGTTACTAGGATAGTGGTCTGGTGTTACTAGGATAGTGGCCCTGTGTTACTAAGATAGTGGCCTGGTGTTACTAGGATTGTGGCCCTGTGTTTCTGGGATAGTGGCCCTGTGTTACTAGGATAGTGGCCCTGTGTTACTAGGATAGTGGCCCTGTGTTACTAGGATTGGGGCCCTGTGTTTCTAGGATAGTGGCCCTGTTACTAGGATAGTGGCCCTGTGTTACTAGGATAGTGGCCCTGTGTTACTAGGATAGTGGCCTGGTGTTACTAGGATAGTGGCCCTGTGTTACTAGTATACTGGCCCTGTGTTACTAGGATAACAGCCCTGTGTTACTAGGATAGTGGCCTGGTGTTACTAGCATAATGGCCCTGTGTTACTAGGATAGTGGCCCTGTGTTACTAGGATAGTGGCCTGGTGTTACTAGGATAGTGGCCCTGTGTTACTAGGATAGTGGCCCTGTGTTACAAGGATTGTGGCCCTGTGTTTCTGGGATAGTGGCCCTGTGTTACTAGGATAGTGGCCCTGTGTTACTAGGATAGTGGCCCTGTGTTACTAGGATTGGGGCCCTGTGTTTCTAGGATAGTGGCCCTGTTACTAGGATAGTGGCCCTGTGTTACTAGGATAGTGGCCCTGTGTTACTAGGATAGTGGCCTGGTGTTACTAGGATAGTGGCCCTGTGTTACTAGTATACTGGCCCTGTGTTACTAGGATAACAGCCCTGTGTTACTAGGATAGTGGCCTGGTGTTACTAGGATAGTGGCCCTGTGTTACTAGTATACTGGCCCTGTGTTACTAGGATAACAGCCCTGTGTTACTAGGATAGTGGCCTGGTGTTACTAGGATAGTGGCCCAGTGTTACTAGGATAGTGGCCCTGTGTTACTAGGATAGTGGCTCTGTGTTACTAGGATAGTGGCCCTGTGTTGCTAGGATAGTGGCCCTGTTACTAGGATAGTGGCCTGGTGTTACTAGGATAGTGGCCCTGTGTTACTAGGATAGTGGCCTGGTGTTACTAGGATAGTGGCCCTGTGTTACTAGGATAGTGGCCCTGTGTTACTAGGATAGTGGCCCTGTGTTATTAGGATGGAGGCCCTGTGTTACTAGGATAGAGGCCCGGTGTTACTAGGATAGTGGCCTGGTGTTAATAGGATAGTGGCCCTGTGTTACTAGGATGTAGGCCCTGTGTTACTAGGATGTAGGCCCTGTGTTACTAGGATAGGGGCCCGGTGTTACTAGGATAGTGGCCTGGTGTTACTAGGATAGTGGCCCTGTGTTACTAGGATAGTGGCCTTGTGTTACTAGGATGGAGGCCCTGTGTTACTAGGATAGTGGCCCGGTGTTACTAGGATAGTGGCCTGGTGTTAATAGGATAGTGGCCCTGTCTAACTAGGATAGTGGCCTGTGTTACTAGGATAGTGGCCCTGTGTTAACTAGGATAGTGGCCTGGTGTTACTAGGATAGAGGCCCTGTGTTACTAGGATAGTGGCCCTGTGTTACTAGGATAGAAACCCTGTGTTACTAGGATAGTGGCCCTGTGTTACTAGGATAGTGGCCTGGTGTTACTAGGATAGGGGCCCTGTGTTACTAGGATAGTGGCCTGGTGTTACTAGGATAGTGGCCCTGTGTTACTAGGATAGTGGCCTGGTGTTACTGGAAGAGTGGCCCTGTGTTACTAGGATAGTGGCCCTGTGTTACTAGGATAGTGGCCCTGTGTTACTAAGATAGGGGCCCGGTGTTACTAGGATAGTGGCCTGATGTTACTAGGATAGTGGCCCTGTGTTACTAGGATAGTGGCCTGGTGTTACTAGGATAGTGGCCCAGTGTTACTGGGATAGTGGCCTGGTGTTACTAGGATAGTGGCCCTGTGTTACTAGGATAGTGGCCCTGTGTTACTAGGATAGTGACCTGGTGTTACTAGGATAGTGGCCCTGTGTTACTAGGATAGCGGCCTGGTGTTACTGGGATAGTGGCCGTGTGTTACTAGGAGAGTGTCCTGGTGTTACTAGGATAGTGGCCCTGTGTTACTAGGATAGTGGCCCTATGTTACTAGGATAGTGCCCCTGTGTTACTAGGATAGTGGCCTGGTGTTACTAGGATAGTGGCCTGGTGTTACTAGCATAGTGGCCCTGTGTTACTAGGATAGTGGCCCTGTGTTACTAGGGCAGTGGCCATGTGTTACTAGGATAGTGACCCAGTGTTACTAGGATAGTGGCCCTATGCTACTAGGATAATTGCCTGTGTTACTAGGATAGTGGCCCGGTGTTACTAGGATAGTGGCCCTGTGTTACTAGGATAGGGGCCGGGTGTTACTAGGATAGTGGCCTGGTGTTACTAGGATAGTGGCCCTGTGATACTAGGATAGTGGCCTGGTGTTACTAGAATAGTGGCCCTGTGTTACTAGGATAGTGGCCCTGTGTTACTAGGATTGTGGCCCTGTGTTACTAGGATAGGGGCCCGGTGTTACTAGGATAGTGGCCCTGTGTTACTAGGGTAGTGGCCTGGTGTTACTAGGATAGTGGCCCTGTGTTACTAGGATAGTGGCCTGGTGTTACTAGGATAGTGGCCCTGTGTTACTATGATAGTGGCCTGGTGTTACTATGATAGTGGCCTGGTGTTACTAGGATAGTGGCCTGGTGTTACTAGGATAGTGGCCCTGTGTTACTAAGATAGTGGCCTGGTGTTACTAGGATAGTGGCCTGGTGTTACTAGGATAGTGGCCTGGTGTTACTAGGATAGTGGCCCTGTGTTACTAGGATAGTGGCCTGGTGTTACTAGGATAGTGGCCTGGTGTTACTAGGATAGTGGCCCTGTGTTACTAGGATAGTGGCCTGGTGTTACTAGGATAGTGGCCTGGTGTTACTAGGGTAGTGGCCCTGTGTTACTAGGATAGTAGCCTGGTGTTACTAGGATAGTGGCCCTGTGTTACTAGGATAGTGGCCTCGTGTTACTAGGATAGTGGCCTGGTGTTACTAGGATAGTGGCCTGGTGTTACTAGGATAGTGGCCCTGTGTTACTAGGATAGTGACCCTGTGTTACTAGGATAGGGGCCCGGTTTTACTAGGATAGGAGCCCGGTTTTACTAGGATAGGGGCCCGGTGTTACTAGGATGGGAGCCCGGTGTTACTAGGATAGGGGCCCGTTGATACTAGGATAAGGGCCCTGTGTTACTGGGATAGAGGTCCGGTGATACTAGGATAGGGGTCCTGTGTTACTAGGATAGAGGCCCGGTGATACTAAGATAGTGGCCCTGTTTTACTAAGATAGGGGCCCGGTGTTACTAGGATAGGTACCCGTTGATACTAGGATAGGGGCCCAGTGATAATTGGATAGGGGCCCAGTGTTATAAGATAGGGGCTCGGTGTTACTTGGATAGGTGTCCGACGTTACTAGGATATGGGCCCGGTGATACTAGGATTGGGGCCCGGTGATACTAGGATAAGGGCCCGATGATACTAGGATAAGGGCCCAGTGTTACTAGGATAGGGGCCCGGTGATACTAGGACAGGAGCTCGGTGATAATAGGATAGGGGCCCGGTGATACTAAGATTGGGGCCCTGTGATACTAGGATAGGAACCCGGTGTTACTAGGATAAGGGCCCGGTGATACTAAGATAGGGGCCCGGTGATACTAGGATAGGGGCCCGGTGATACTAGGACAGGGGCCCGGTGTTACTAGGATATGGGCCCCGTGTTACTAGGATAGGGGCCCTCTGTTACTAAGATAGGGGTCCCGTGTTACTAGGATAGGTACCCGTTGATACTAGGATAGGGGCCCAGTGATAATAGGATAGGGGCTCGGTGTTATAGGATAGGGGCTCGGTGTTACTTGGATAGGTGTCCGACGTTACTAGGATAGGGGCCCGGTGATACTAGGATTGGGGCCCGGTGATACTCGGATAAGGGCCCGGTGGTACTAGGATAAGGGGCCGGTGTTACTAGGATAGGGGCCCGGTGATACTAGGACAGGGGCTCGGTGATAATAGGATAGGGGCCTGGTGATACTAGGATTGGGGCCCTGTGATACTAGGATAGGAACCCGGTGTTACTAGGATAAGGGCCCGGTGATACTAAGATAGGGGCCCGGTGATACTAGGATAGGGGCCCGATGTTACTAGGATAGAGGCCCGGTGTTACTAGGATAGAGACCTGGTGATACTAGGATAGGGGCCCGGTGTTACTAGGATATGGGCCCCGTGTTACTAGGATAGGGGCCCAGTGTTACTAAGATAGGGGTCCGGTGTTACTAGGATAGGTACCCGTTGATAATAGGATAGGGGCCCAGTTATAATAGGATAGGGGCTCGGTGTTACTTGGATAGGTGCCCGACGTTACTAGGATAGTGGCCCGGTGATACTAGGATAGGGGCCCGGTGATACTAGAATAAGGCCCGGTGATACTAGGATAGGGGCCCTGTGTTACTAGGATAGGGTCCCGGTATTACTAGGATAAGGACCCGGTGATACAAGGATAGGGGCCCAGTGATAGGATAGGGGCCTGGTGATACTTGGATTGGGGCCCTGTGATACTAGGATAGGAACCCGGTGTTACTAGGATAAGGGCCCGGTGATACTAAGATGGGGCCCGGTGATACTAGGATAGGGGCCCGATGTTACTAGGATAGGGGCCCGGTGTTACTAGGATAGAGGCCCGGTGATACTAGGATGGCCCGGTGTTACTAGGTTATGGGCCCGGTGATACTAATAAAGGGGCCCGGTGATACTAGGATAGGGGCCCGATGTTACTAGGATAGGGGCCCGGTGTTACTAGGATAGAGGCCCGGTGATACTAGGATAGGGACCCGGTGTTACTAGGATATGGACCCGGTGATACTAGGACAGGGGCCCGGTGTTACTAGGATATGGGCCCGGTGTTACTAGGATAGGGGCCCTGTGTTACTAAGATAGGGGTCCGGTGTTACTAGGATAGGTACTCGGTGATACTAGGATAGGGGCCCAGTGATAATAGGATAGGGGCTCGGTGTTACTTGGATAGGTGGCCTACGTTACTAGGATAGTGGCCCGGTGATACTAGGATAGGGGCCCGGTGTTACTAGGATAGGGGCCCTGTATTACTGGGATAAGGACCCGGTGATAATAGGATAGGGGCCTGGTGATACTTGGATTGGGGCCCTGTGATACTAGGATAGGAACCCGGTGTTACTAGGATAAGGGCCCGGTGATGCTAAGATAGGGGCCCGGTGTTACTAGGATAGAGGCCCGGTGATACTAGGATAGGGGCCCGGTGTTACTAGGATATGGACCCGGTGATACTAGGACAGGGGCCCGGTGTTACTAGGATATGGGCCCGGTGTTACTAGGATAGGGGCCCTGTGTTACTAAGATAGGGGTCCGGTGTTACTAGGATAGGTACTCGGTGATACTAGGATAGGGGCCCAGTGATAATTGGATAGGGGCTCGGTGTTACTTGGATAGGTGCCCGACGTTACTAGGATAGTGGCCCGGTGATACTAGGATAGGGGCCCGGTGATACTAGAATAAGGCCCGGTGATACTAGGATAGGGGCCCGGTGTTACTAGGATAGGGGCCCTGTATTACTGGGATAAGGACCCGGTGATAATAGGATAGGGGCCTGGTGATTCTTGGATTGGGGCCCTGTGATACTAGGATAGGAACCCGGTGTTACTAGGATAAGGGCCCGGTGATACTAAGATAGGGGCCCGGTGATACTTGGATAGGGGCCCGATGTTACTAGGATAGGGGCCCGGTGTTACTAGGATAGTGGCCCGGTGGTACTAGGATGGCCCGGTGTTACTAGGGTATGGGCCCTGTGATACTAATACAGGGGTCCGGTGATACTAGGATAGGGGCCCGATGTTACTAGGATATGGGCCCGGTGTTACTAGGATTGAGGCCCGGTGATACTAGGATAGGGGCCCGGTGTTACTAGGATATGGGCCCAGTGTTACTTGGATAGGGGCCCGGTGATACTAGGATAGGGGCCCTGCGTTACTAGGATAGGGGCCCGGTGTTACTAGGATAGTGTCACTTGGCTTATGATCCAGGTGTTATTGTGGATAAGTGGGCTGTGGGATGCTAGGATAGGGGCCCGGTGTTACTAGGATAGTGTTACTTGGCTTATGATCCAGGTGTTACTGTGGAGAAGTGGGCTGTGGGATGCTAGGATAGGGGCCCGGTGTTACTAGGATAGTGTTACTTGGCTTATGATCCAGGTGTTACTGTGGATAAGTGGGCTGTGGGATGCTAGGATAGGGGCCCGGTGTTACTAGGATAGTGTTACTTGGCTTATGATCCAGGTGTTACTGTGGAGAAGTGGGCTGTGGGATGCTAGGATAGGGGCCCGGTGTTACTAGGATAGTGTTACTTGGCTTATGATCCAGGTGTTACTGTGGAGAAGTGGGCTGTGGGATGCTAGGATAGGGGCCCGGTGTTACTAGGATAGTGTTACTTGGCTTATGATCCAGGTGTTACTGTGGAGAAGTGGGCTGTGGGATGCTAGGATAGGGGCCCGGTGTTACTAGGATAGTGTTACTTGGCTTATGATCCAGGTGTTACTGTGGAGAAGTGGGCTGTGGGATGCTAGGATAGGGGCCCGGTGTTACTAGGATAGTGTTACTTGGCTTATGATCCAGGTGTTACTGTGGAGAAGTGGGCTGTGGGATGCTAGGATAGGGGCCCGGTGTTACTAGGATAGTGTTACTTGGCTTATGATCCAGGTGTTACTGTGGAGAAGTGGGCTGTGGGATGCTAGGATAGGGGCCCGGTGTTACTAGGATAGTGTTACTTGGCTTATGATCCAGGTGTTACTGTGGAGAAGTGGGCTGTGGGATGCTAGGATAGGGGCCCGGTGTTACTAGGATAGTGTTACTTGGCTTATGATCCAGGTGTTACTGTGGAGAAGTGGGCTGTGGGATGCTAGGATAGGGGCCCGGTGTTACTAGGATAGTGTTACTTGGCTTATGATCCAGGTGTTACTGTGGAGAAGTGGGCTGTGGGATGCTAGGATAGGGGCCCGGTGTTACTAGGATAGTGTTACTTGGCTTATGATCCAGGTGTTACTGTGGAGAAGTGGGCTGTGGGATGCTAGGATAGGGGCCCGGTGTTACTAGGATAGTGTTACTTGGCTTATGATCCAGGTGTTACTGTGGAGAAGTGGGCTGTGGGATGCTAGGATAGGGGCCCGGTGTTACGTGTACAACAATGAGAATATTGTTTCTGGGGGAATGTGAGCCACAATAAACAGTATACATTAACACAATGTAACAGTACACAGTGAACCAATTTCACCTCACATCTGGACCAAACATGCCACATTACCGACAACATTGTGGAGACCAGAAATATGTCCACCAAGGGTACCATCACACACTGGCACAGTACAAGTGGTGCTCTCACAACCCAAACTAAACCAAAACAACCCAAGTGGTATTCTGGGGTGGGAACTTCAGGAATTTCTAGGTGTAGATAATGTACCTTTTTCGGTTATATATTCCAAGGAATACATAGGGATGTGGGATATACCAGGGAAGATTCTATGTAACCTGAGCTGGAGTTACTACCACAGTTACCACCCAGAGCAAGGAAGGTAAATGTGTAGGGGAGATAAAGCACACATAACATATGTATTAAATATTACCAAGGAACAAGCACAGTCTTGGAGAACCTCCCGGATGTATACACGAAGTTGAAGAAGAAAGATGGCGGCGTGGTTAATAATAAGTTAGAAGTGTACAACGTCTGTATTCAATATGAACCATTAAGGAAGCTTAGATGAAGAACAGATATAGAAAGAGAGCATAGAAGAATGTGCAGAGAAACGGTTACCGAATAACTTACAAACGTGAATAAGTCACAAAGGAGAGATAATCTAAGCCGAGAGATCACTGAGATAGAGCAAAACTTAAGCTGTGGTACCATACATAAGAAACATATACTGACGATGAACAGGTAATGAGCGAAATTCTAAAAGATCAGTATAAGTCTGTGCTCAACAATGCACTAACAATACCTGGCTGGAGAATAAAGAACGCCATACAAACCAAATAATTGACATAATTACTAGTCCCATACATAGAATTCGAACAAGAAATGAAAATAAAAACTTGCTCATTCAGTCAGCTCTTGGACTGGATTCCTGGAAATCATTAATTGTAAAAAAAATGTGGTAGTCGAATGGATTTTCAACTTTCTGATGGAACACAGAGTAGTTGTAAATGGAGCAGTTTCCTCTACTGTTGCTCCTCATAGCTGACACAGACAAAAATATACTTGACAGTTTTGTATCATCACTTATAGTTGACTCTTAAAGTAAGAACGAAAGTCATCGTGGTAAAAGATAGAAAAGTTGCAGGAAGATATTGGCAGGATTTCCAGTGGGCAGTGGAAACTAACATGATGTTCACTGGTGATAAGTTCCAGCTGCTTAGATATGGAAATAGTCTCAGAAGGGAAACTGCAAAACTCAAGAGGATCATCAAACAGAACGACAGAAACACGTGAATAACCTGGGTGGATAAGAAAAAAGTTTAAAACAAAAGAAATAGTGTTACTGATGATACAATTCCAATCGCTTATGCTCTGTAGTTTCGAGTATTGAGCGTTGAGGACACCGTTCAGGGCGGGGAAGATATCACAGCTGACACATACAGAAATCATTTACAGCCCGCATAAAGCCAATAAAATATTTAAATTGCTGGGAACGTCTCAGAGCTCTAAACATGTACTTAGTGGAGCCGAGGAGGGATACATGGTAATATTTATAGCAGGAAAGTGCTTGACAGACGGGTCCTAAATCTGTTCATTACTATAAGATCATACTGCACTGAGATATATAAGAGAAAGTTCAGAATAAACCAAATGAAATATAGAGAGATAGAGGCTCACTGGACACAATAATAGATTATTGAAACATCCTACGAGGTCACTCACCTTTTAACACTTCCACAAAGATGTCACAAACACTGCTGGAACAACGATACATATTTCCAATAATAATAATAATAAGAAGAAGAAATTAAACTTTAAGGACATACATAGCTGGAGGGAAGGTGTGTGCGAGGGTAGAGGTTAGTGGAGGTGGTGGTTAGTGGAGGTGGTGGTTAGTGGAGGAGGTGGTTAGTGGAGGTGGTGGTTAGTGGAGGTGGTGGTTAGTGGAGGTGGTGGTTAGTGGAGGTGGTTAGTGGAGGTGGTGGTTAGTGGAGGAGGTGGTTAGTGGAGGTGGTGGTTAGTGGAGGTGGTTAGTGGAGGTGGTGGTTAGTGGAGGTGGTTAGTGGAGGTGGTGGTTAGTGGAGGTGGTGGTTAGTGGAGGTGGTGGTTAGTGGAGGTGGTGGTTAGTGGAGGTGGTGGTTAGTGGAGGTGGTTAGTGGAGGTGGTGGTTAGTGGAGGAGGTGGTTAGTGGAGGAGGTGGTTAGTGGAGGTGGTGGTTAGTGGAGGAGGTGGTTAGTGGAGGTGGTGGTTAGTGGAGGTGGTGGTTAGTGGAGGTGGTGGTTAGTGGAGGTGGTGGTTAGTGGAGGTGGTGGTTAGTGGAGGAGGTGGTTAGTGGAGGTGGTGGTTAGTGGAGGTGGTGGTTAGTGGAGGTGGTGGTTAGTGGAGGTGGTGGTTAGTGGAGGTGGTGGTTAGTGGAGGTGGTGGTTAGTGGAGGTGGTGGTTAGTGGAGGTGGTGGTTAGTGGAGGTGGTGGTTAGTGGAGGTGGTGGTTAGTGGAGGTGGTGGTTAGTGGAGGAGGTGGTTAGTGGAGGTGGTGGTTAGTGGAGGTGGTGGTTAGTGGAGGTGGTGGTTAGTGGAGGTGGTGGTTAGTGGAGGTGGTGGTTAGTGGAGGTGGTGGTTAGTGGAGGTGGTGGTTAGTGGAGGTGGTGGTTAGTGGAGGTGGTGGTTAGTGGAGGAGGTGGTTAGTGGAGGTGGTGGTTAGTGGAGGTGGTGGTTAGTGGAGGAGGTGGTTAGTGGAGGAGGTGGTTAGTGGAGGTGGTGGTTAGTGGAGGTGGTGGTTAGTGGAGGTGGTGGTTAGTGGAGGAGGTGGTTAGTGGAGGTGGTGGTTAGTGGAGGTGGTGGTTAGTGGAGGAGGTGGTTAGTGGAGGAGGTGGTTAGTGGAGGTGGTGGTTAGTGGAGGAGGTGGTTAGTGGAGGTGGTGGTTAGTGGAGGTGGGGGTTACTGGAGGTGGAGTTACTGGAGGTGGGGGTTACTGGAGGTGGGGTTACTGGAGGTGGGGGTTACTGGAGGTGGGGGTTACTGGAGGTGGGGTTACTGGAGGTGGGGGTTCCTGGCGGTTGGGGTTATTGGAGGTGGGTGTTACTGGAGGTGGGGGTTAGTGAAGGTGGGGGTTACTGGAGGTGGGTGTTACTGGAGGTGAGTGTTACTGGAGGTGGGGGTTACTGGAGGTGGGTGTTAATTGAGGTGGGTGTTACTAGAAGTGGGTGTTACTGGAGGTGGGTGTTACTGGAGGTGGGTGTTACTAGAGGTGGAGGTTACTGGAGGTGGGGGTTACTGGGGGTGGGGGTTACTGGAGGTGGGTGTTACTGGAGGTGGATGTTACTGGAGGTGGGGGTTACTGGAGGTGGGGGTTACTGGAGGTGGGGGTTACTGGAGGTGGGCGTTAGTGGAGGTGAGGGTTAGTAGAGGTGGGGGTTACTGGAGTTGTGGATTATTGGAGGTGGGTGTCACTGGAGGTGTGGGTTAGTGGAGGTGAGGGTTACTGGAGGTGAGGGTTACTGGAGGTGAGGATTACTGGAGGTGGGGGTTACTGGAGGTGGGTGTTACTAGAGGTGGGGGTTACTGGAGGTGGGCGTTGCTGGAGGTGAGGGTTACTGGAGGTGGGTGTTACTGGAGATGGGGGTTAGTGGAGGTGGGGGTTAGTGGAGGTGGGGGTTACTGGAGGTGGGGGTTACTGGAGGTGGGTGTTACTGGAGGTGGGTGTTACTGGAGGTGGGGGTTACTGGAGGTGAGGGTTACTGGAGGTGGGCGTTACTGGAGGTGGGTGTTACTGGAGGTGGGGGTTAATTTGGGTGGGTGTTACTGGAGGTAGGGGTTACTAGAGGTGGGGGTTACTGGAGGTGGGGGTTACTGGAGGTGGGGGTTACTGGAGGTGGGGGTTACGGGAGGTGGGGGTTACTGGAGATGGGTGTTACTGGAGGTGGGTGTTACTGGAGGTGGGGGTTACTGAGGGTGGGGGTTACTAGAGGTGGGTGTTACTGGAGGTGGATGTTACTGGAGGTGGATGTTACTGGAGGTGGGTGTTACTGGAGGTGGGGGTTACTGGAGGTAGGGGTTACTGGAGGTGGGGGTTACTGGAGGTGGGCGTTGCTGGAGGTGAGGGTTAATGGAGGTGGGTGTCACTGGAGGTGTGGGTTAGTGGAGGTGAGGGTTACTGGAGGTGAGGGTTAGTAGAGGTGGGGGTTACTGGAGGTGGGGGTTATTGGAGGTGGGTGTCACTGGAGGTGTGGGTTAGTGTAGGTGAGGGTTACTGGAGGTGAGGGTTACTGGAGGTGAGGGTTACTGGAGGTGGGGGTTACTGGAGGTGGGTGTTACTGGAGGTGGGTGTTACTGGAGGTGGGGGTTACTGGAGGTGGGCGTTGCTGGAGGTGAGGGTTACTGGAGGTGGGTGTTACTGGAGATGGGGGTGAGTGGAGGTGGGGGTTGCTGGAGGTGGGTGTTGCTGGAGGTGGGGGTTACTGGATGTGGGGGTTACTGGAGGTGGGGGTTACTGGAGGTGGGTGTTACTGGAGGTGGGTGTTACTGGAGGTGTGGGTTACTGGAGGTGGGGGTTACTGGATGTGGGTGTTGCTGGAGGTGGGGGTTACTGGAGGTGGGGGTTACTGGAGGTGGGTGTTACTGGAGGTGGGGGTTACTGGAGGTGAGGGTTACTGGAGGTGGGCGTTACTGGAGGTGGGTGTTACTGGAGGTGGGGGTTACTTTGGGTGGGTGGTACTGGAGGTGGGTGTTACTGGAGGTGGGGGTTACTAGAGGTGGGGGTTACTGGAGGTGGGGGTTACTGGAGGTGGGCGTTACTGGAGATGGGGGTTACTGGAGGTGGGTGTTACTGGAGGTGGGTGTTACTGGAGGTGGGGGTTACTGGAGGTGGGTGTTACTGGACGTGGGCGTTACTGGAGGCGGGGGTTACTGGAGGCGGGTGTTACTGGAGGTGGGGGTTACTGGAGGTGGGTGTTACTGGAGGTGGGTGTTACTGGAGGTGGGTGTTACTGGAGGTGGGTGTTACTGGAGGTGGGGGTTACTGGAGGTGGGGGTTACTGGAGGTGGGGGTTACTGGAGGTGCGGGTTACTGGAGGTAGGGGATAGTGGAGGTGGGTGTTACTGGAGGTGGGGGTTACTGGTGGTGGGTGTTCCTGGAGGTGGGTGTTACTGGAGGTGGGGGTTACTGGAGGTGGAGGTTACTGGAGGTGGGGGTTACTGGAGGTGGGTGTTACTGGAGGTGGAGATAACTAGAGGTGAGGGTTACTGGAGGTGGGGGTTACTGGAGGTGGGTGTTACTGGAGGTGGGTGTTGCAGGAGGTGGGGGTTACTGGAGGTGGGTGTTGCAGGAGGTGGGGTTACTGGAGCTGGGTGTTACGGGAGGTGGGGTTTACTGGAGGTGGGGGTTACTGGAGGTGGGGGTTACTGGAAGTGGGTGTTACTGGAGGTGGGGGTTACTGGAGGTGGGGGTTACTGGAGGTGGGGGTTTCTGGAGGTGGGTGTTAATGCAAGTGGGGGTTACTGGAGGTGGGGGTTACTGGAGGTGGGGGTTACTGGAGGTAGGGGTTACTGTAGGTGAGTGTTACTGGAGGTGGGTGATACTGGAGGTGGGTGTTACTGGAGGTGGGGGTTACTGGAGGTGGGTGTTACTGGAGGTGGGTGTTACTGGAGGTGGGGGTTACTGGAGGTGGGTGTTACTGGAGGTGGGGGTTACTAGAGGTGGGGGTTACTACTGGAGGTGGGTGTTACTGGAGGTGAGGGTTACTGGAGGTGAGGGTTACTGGAGGTGGGTGTTACTGGAGGTGGGTGTTACTGGAGGTGGGGGTTACTGGAGGTGGGGGTTACTGGAGGTGGGTGTTACTGGAGGTGGGGGTTACTGGAGGTGAGTGTTACTGGAGGTTGGGGTTACTGGAGGTGGGGGTTACTGGATGTGGGTGTTACTGGAGGTGGGGGTTAGTGAGAGGTGGGGGTTAGTGAGAGGTGGGGGTTAGTGAGAGGTGGGGGTTAGTGAGAGGTGGGGGTTAGTGAGAGGTGGGGGTTAGTGAGAGGTGGGGGTTAGTGAGAGGTGGAGGTTAGTGAGAGGTGGAGGTTAGTGAGAGGTGGGGATTAGTGTTAGTGAGAGGTGGGGGTTAGTGAGAGGTGGGGTTAGTGAGAGGTGGAGGTTAGTGAGAGGTGGAGGTTAGTGAGAGGTGGGGGTTAGTGAGAGGTGGGGGTTAGTGAGAGGTTGGGGTTAGTGAGAGGTGGAGGTTAGTGAGAGGTGAGGGTTAGTGAGAGGTTTGGGTTAGTGAGAGGTGGGGGTTACTGGAGGTGGGGCTTAGTGGGGGTTAATGGAGGTGAGGGGTTAGTGGAGGTAGGGTTATTGGAGGTGGGGTTTCTGGAGGTGGGGGTTACTGGAGGTGGGGGTTAGTGGAGGTGGGGGTTAGTAGAGGTGGGGGTTACTGGAGGTGGGGCTTAGTGGGGGCTAATGGAGGTGGGGGTTAGTGGAGGTGGGCGTTAGTGGAGGTGGGGGTTAGTAGAGGTGGGGGTTAATGGAGGTGGGGGTTAGTGGAGGTGGGGGTTACTGGAGGTGGGGGTTAGTGGGGGTTAATGGAGGTGGGGGTTAGTGGGGGTTAATAGAGGTAGGGGTTAGTGGGGGTTAATGGAGGTGGGGGTTAGTGGAGGTGGGGGTTGGTGGTGGTTAGTAGAGGAGGGGGTTAGTGGAGGTGGGGGTTAGTGGAGGTGGGGGTTAGTAGAGGTGGGGGTTATTGGAGGTGGGGGTTAGTGGAGGTGAGGGTTAGTGGAGGTGGGGGTTACTGGAGGTGGGGCTTAGTGGGGGTTAATGGAGGTGAGGGGTTAGTGGAGGTGGGGTTATTGGAGGTGGGGGTTTCTGGAGGTGGGGGTTACTGGAGGTGGGGGTTAGTGGAGGTGGGGGTTAGTAGACGTGGGGGTTACTGGAGGTGGGGCTTAGTGGGGGCTAATGGAGGTGGGGGTTAGTGGAGGTGGGGGTTAGTGGAGATGGGGGTTAGTGGAGGTGGGGGTTACTGGAGGTGGGGGTTAGTGGGGGTTAATGGAGGTGGGGGTTAGTGGGGGTTAATGGAGGTGGGGGTTGGTGGTGGTTAGTAGAGGAGGGGGTTAGTGGAGGTGGGGGTTAGTGGAGGTGGGGGTTAGTGAAGGTGGGGGTTAGTAGAGGTGGGGGTTAGTGGAGGTGGGGGTTAGTGGAGGTGGGGGTTAGTGGAGGTGGGGGTTAGTAGAGGTGGGGGTTAGTAGAGGTGGGGTTAGTGGAGGTGGGGGTTACTGGAGGTGGGGGTTAGTGGCTGTTAATGGAGGTGGGGTTTAGTGGAGGTGGGGGTTAGTGGAGGTGGGGGTTAGTAGAGGTGGGGTTAGTGGAGGTGGGGGTTAGTGGAGGTGGGGGTTAGTGAAGGTGGGGGTTAGTAGAGGTGGGGGTTACTGGAGGTGGGGGTTAATGGAGGTGGGGGTTACTGGAGGTGGGGGTTAATGGAGGTGGGGGTTAGTGGAGGTGAGGGTTAGTGGTGGTGGGGGTTAGTGGAGGTGGGGGTTAGTAGAGGTGGGGGTTAGTGGAGTTGGGGGTTAGTGGAGGTAGGGGTTAGTTGAGGTAGGGGTTAGTGGATGTGGGGGTTAGTGAAGGTGGGGGTTAGTAGAGGTGGGGTTACTGGAGGTGAGGGTTAGTAGAGGTGGGGTTACTGGAGGTGGGTGTCACTGGAGGTGGGTGTCACTGGAGGTGAGGGTTACTGGAGGTGGGGTTACTGGAGGTGGGTGTTACTGGAGGTGGGTGTTACTGGAGGTGGGGTTACTGGAGATGGGGGTTACTGGAGGTGGGGGTTACTGGAGGTGGGTGTTACTGGAGGCGGGTTTTACTGGAGGTGGGGGTTACTGGAGGTGGGGGTTACTGGAGGTGGGGGTTTCTGGAGGTGGGTGTTAATGCAAGTGGGGGTTACTGGAGGTGGGGGTTACTGGAGGTGGGGGTTACTGGAGGTAGGGGTTACTGTAGGTGAGTGTTACTGGAGGTGGGTGATACTGGAGGTGGGTGTTACTGGAGGTGGGGGTTACTGGAGGTGGGTGTTACTGGAGGTGGGGGTTACTGGAGGTGGGTGTTACTGGGGGTGGGGGTTTCTGGAGGTGGGGGTTACTACTGGAGGTGGGTGTTACTGGAGGTGAGGGTTACTGGAGGTGTGGGTTACTGGAGGTGGGTGTTACTGGAGGTGGGTGTTACTGGAGGTGGGGGTAACTGGAGGTGGGTGTTACTGGAGGTGGGTGTTACTGGAGGTGGGGGTTACTGGAGGTGAGTGTTACTGGAGGTTGGGGTTACTGGAGGTGGGGGTTACTGGAAGTGGGTGTTACTGGAGGTGGGGGTTACTGGAGGTGGGGGTTACTAGAGGTGGGGGTTAGTGAAGGTGGGGGTTAGTGGTGGTGGGGGTTATTGGAGGTGGGGGTTATTGGAGATGGGGGTTAGTGGAGGTGAGGGTTAGTGGAGGTGGAGGTTACTGGAGGTGGGGCTTAGTGGGGTTTAATGAAGGTGAGGGGTTAGTGGAGGTGGGGTTAGTGGAGGTGGGGGTTAGTGGAGGTGGCGGTTAGTGATGGTGGGGGTTAGTGGAGGTGGGGGTTATTAGAGGTGGGGGTTATTGGAGGTGGAGGTTATTGGAGGTGGGAGTTAGTGGAGGTGAGGGTTAGTGGAGGTGGGGGTTACTGGAGGTGGGGCTTAGTGGGGGTTAATGGAGGTGAGGGGTTAGTGGAGGTAGGGTTATTGGAGGTGGGGTTTCTGGAGGTGGGGGTTACTGGAGGTGGGGGTTAGTGGAGGTGGGGGTTAGTAGAGGTGCGGGTTACTGGAGGTGGGGCTTAGTGGGGGCTAATGGAGGTGGGGGTTAGTGGAGGTGGGGGTTAGTGGAGGTGGGGGTTAATGGAGGTGGGGGTTAGTGGAGGTGGGGGTTACTGGAGGTGGGGGTTAGTGGGGGTTAATGGAGGTGGGGGTTAGTGGGGGTTAATAGAGGTAGGGGTTAGTGGGGGTTAATGGAGGTGGGGGTTAGTGGAGGTGGGGGTTGGTGGTGGTTAGTAGAGGAGGGGGTTAGTGGAGGTGGGGGTTAGTGGAGGTGGGGGTTAGTAGAGGTGGGGGTTATTGGAGGTGGGGGTTAGTGGAGGTGAGGGTTAGTGGAGGTGGGGGTTACTGGAGGTGGGGCTTAGTGGGGGTTAATGGAGGTGAGGGGTTAGTGGAGGTGGGGTTATTGGAGGTGGGGGTTTCTGGAGGTGGGGGTTACTGGAGGTGGGGGTTAGTGGAGGTGGGGGTTAGTAGACGTGGGGGTTACTGGAGGTGGGGCTTAGTGGGGGCTAATGGAGGTGGGGGTTAGTGGAGGTGGGGGTTAGTAGAGGTGGGGGTTAGTGGAGATGGGGGTTAGTGGAGGTGGGGGTTAGTGGGGGTTAATGGAGGTGGGGGTTGGTGGTGGTTAGTAGAGGAGGGGGTTAGTGGAGGTGGGGGTTAGTGGAGGTGGGGGTTAGTGAAGGTGGGGGTTAGTAGAGGTGGGGGTTAGTGGAGGTGGGGGTTAGTGGAGGTGGGGGTTAGTAGAGGTGGGGGTTAGTAGAGGTGGGGTTAGTGGAGGTGGGGGTTACTGGAGGTGGGGGTTAGTGGATGTTAATGGAGGTGGGGTTTAGTGGAGGTGGGGGTTAGTGGAGGTGGGGGTTAGTAGAGGTGGGGTTAGTGGAGGTTGGGGTTAGTGGAGGTGGGGGTTAGTGAAGGTGCGGGTTAGTAGAGGTGGGGGTTACTGGAGGTGGGGGTTAATGGAGGTGGGGGTTACTGGAGGTGGGGGTTAATGGAGGTGGGGGTTAGTGGAGGTGAGGGTTAGTGGAGGTGGGGGTTAGTGGAGGTGGGGGTTAGTAGAGGTGGGGGTTAGTGGAGTTGGGGGTTAGTGGAGGTAGGGGTTAGTTGAGGTAGGGGTTAGTGGATGTGGGGGTTAGTGAAGGTGCGGGTTAGTAGAGGTGGGGTTACTGGAGGTGAGGGTTAGTAGAGGTGGGGTTACTGGAGGTGGGTGTCACTGGAGGTGGGTGTCACTGGAGGTGAGGGTTACTGGAGGTGGGGTTACTGGAGGTGGGTGTTAATGGAGGTGGGTGTTACTGGAGGTGGGGTTACTGGAGATGGGGGTTACTGGAGGTGGGGGTTACTGGAGGTGGGTGTTACTGGAGGCGGGTTTTACTGGAGGTGGGGGTTACTGGAGGTGGGGGTTACTGGAGGTGGGGGTTACTGGAGGTGGGGGTTACTGGAGGTGAGGGTTGCTGGAGGTGGGGGTTACTGGAGGTGGATGTTACCGGAGGTGGGGGTTATTGGAGGTGGGGGTTACTAGAGGTGGGGGTTAGTGGAGGTGGGTGTTACAGGAGGTGGGGGTTAGTGGAGGTGGGGGTTAGTGGAGGTATGGGCTAGTGGAGGTATGGGTTAGTGGAGGTGGGGGTTAGTAGAGGTGGGGGTTAGTGGAAGTGAGGTTAGTAGAGGTGGGGGTTAGTGGAGGTGGGGGTTAGTGGAGGTGAGGGTTAATGGAGGTGGGTGTTCGTAGAGGTGGGGGTTCGTAGAGGTGGGGGTTAATAGAGGTGGGGGTTACTGGAGGTGGGGGTTACTGGAGGTGGGGGTTAGTGGTGGTGTGGGTTAGTGGAGGTGAGGTTAGTAGAGGTGTTGGTTAGTGGAGGTGGGGGTTAGTAGAGGTGGGGGTTAGTAGAGGTGGGGCTTTGTGGGGGTTAGTGGAGGTGAGGGTTAGTGGAGGTGAGGGTTAGTGGAGGTGAGGGTTAGTGGAGGTGAGGGTTAGTGGAGGTGAGGGTTAGTGGAGGTGAGGGTTAGTGGAGGTGAGGGTTAGTGGAGGTGAGGGTTAGTGGAGGTGGGGGTGAGTGGAGGTGGGGGTTAGTGGAGGGTGGGGTTAGTTGAGGTGGGGTTACTGGAGGTGTTTCTTAGTGGGGGTTAATGGAGGTGGGGGTTAGTGGAGGTGGGGGTTACTGGAGGTGGGGGTTACTGGAGGTGGGGGTTACTGGAGGTGGGGGTTAGTGGAGGTGGGGGTTAGTAGAGGTGGGGGTTAGTGGAGGTGGGGGTTAGTAGAGGTGGGGGTTAGTGGAAGTGAGGTTAGTAGAGGTGGGGGTTAGTGGAGGTGGGGGTTAGTGGAGGTGGGGGTTAGTGGAGGTGAGGGTTAATGGAGGTGGGGGTTCGTAGAGGTAGAGTTTAACTCTATCTTGATGCGAGGAATAATAGTGGACATAGGAACAGTTATTTGTAGGTTTTCTGTAAATTTTAAATTTGAATTCATTATTACCCTTAATAATTAAAACCTTAATAATTAAACCTACAAATAACTGTTCCTATGTCCACTATTATTCCTCGCATCAAGATAGAGTCAAACTGTCTGTTTTCTCATCAATGTTTTTGAGAGCTTTACGAATTTGTAGTCCAGAGTTCATAGATGAGGAAATATCCAAAACTTATGAAATAGGTAATGATTTAAAATACCCAAGAAATGTAATTGATAAATCTTTTAAAGTTGCTAGAAACACTTTTTATAATCCAAAAAGGGACAACCAGCCTTATTCAACTAAAAATATGTTGGTTCTCCCTTACCATGAAAACTTGATTGATATGCCTTCTCTTCTTAAGACTTTTAATATTAAAGTTGTATTCAAAAATCTTGATACATTAAAAAAACTTTTGATAAAGAATTCCCCCCAAAATGCTGATGGATGTGTCTATAAGATTCCTTGTAAAATTTGCGATAAAGTTTATTACGGTCAAACTGGTAAAAATCTCAAACTAAGATTAAAACAACATAAATATAGCATTAGAACCGGACAAGATTCCAATGCTCTATTTATTCATGTAAGAGATTTTAACCATCCAATTGATTTTCAAAAAGTTGAGAAAGTAGTATCTAGCAAGTCCATGGTCGACAGGAATATAATTGAATCTTGTTTCATAAAAAGCAGTTTTGACAATAATATGAATATTTCCTTTGGTTTATATAAATTAGATCCATTTATAATTAATAGAATTTGGGAAGAATTTAATAATACACTGGACAAATAATTTTTAAATTTTCTTGGGTAGAATAGTTTGGGGGTGAGTTTTGCAAAGGACCTATCCAAGTTGGCTCGCCGCGTGTCACGTGTTTAACCGTTGTGGGATCTGATAGTGAGGTGCTGGCCGGACCCCTTATATAGCTTCCTTGGATGCTTCACTTTCATAGTTCCTTGATAATGTGAGTAGTCACGAAAGCGCTTGGAATTTCTCTATTCTTTCTGAGTGGTTGTTTTGCATATTTTGAAATCACCTGTTTACTGTGATCTTATTGCATATAAATATATATATATATATAAATATATATATATATAAATATATAAATATATATATATATATATATATATATATATATATATATATATATGTATATAAGTATGTATGTCATGCCGAATAGGCAGAACTTGCGATCTTGGCTTAAATAGCAATGCTCATCTTGCCATATAGGACAAGTGAAAATTTGTGTATGCAATAATTTCGCCAAAATCCTTCTGAACCTAACGAAAAAAATATATTTGATTTTGTTTGTTTAGTACTAAATTATTGTAAACGTATTTAAAATATATTTAGTGGGGTTAGGCTAAAATAAATTGCTCTTGTTATAATAAGGTTACGTAGGTTTTCTAAGATTCTTTTGGTGCAAATTTAAAAATTTTTACATTAGCATTAATGAAAAAATATATCTTGAAACGTATAAGAGAAAATTTCAGAAAGGACTTAATTTTAAATGAGTTCTTGCTAATTGACCAGTTGACATATATACAGCCTCTCCTCACTTAACGATGGGGTCCCATTCCTAAGACCACGTCTTTAAACGAATTCATCACTAAGTGAGGAGCATACTATAATGGTAGCGAGTTTGTGTCAACCATCTTTGATATTATTTTAATGTCACCTTTAAACCATTTATAACATTTCTGGTATATTTTTAAATGTTTATACAGTAGTGTACTATATATTGAAATAAACAGAATAGAGCAAATCCTCTCTAATATACAGTGGATCCCCGCTTAACGATCACCTCCCAATGCGACCAATTATGTTAGTGTATTTATGTAAGTGCGTTTGTACATGTATGTTTGGGGGTCTGAAATGGACTAATCTACTTCACAATATTCCTTATGGGAACAAATTTGGTCAGTACTGGCACCTGAACATACTTCTGGAATGAAAAAATATCGTTAACCGGGGGTCCACTGTATATTATTTAGGTGTGAATACTGGTCAGAGAGCTCATTGTAAGTTCGAGGCGTCAGTAAACGAGTATGGCGCTAAGTGAGGAGTGGTTTTCAGTGTGTGTGTGTGTGTGTGTGTTTATATATATATATATATATATATATATATATATATATATATATATATATATATATATATATATATAGTGGATATATATATATACAGTGGACATAACGATCACCTCCGAATGCGACCAATTATGTAAGTGTATTTATGTAAGTGCGTTTGTACGTGTATGTTTGGGGGAATGGAATGGACTAATCTACTTCACAATATTTCTTATGGGAACAAATTCGGTCAGTACTGGCACCTGAACATACTTCTGGAGTGAAAAAATATCGTTAACCGGGGGTCCACTGTATATATATGAGCTCAATTTTAGTGGTAATGAACGACAATTGATGAATAAACAGAAAGGTAGATGGATTTTATTTCCAGTAAGAGGCATATATTTAATAATGACTGTAGCTTTTCCTCTATAAGTAATCAATCCATTTCTTTCCTGGTTAAAGGATACTAACTTTGTGGTGGAGGGTCAGACGAGATTTCATTTTTATTGTAACTCATGTTGACATACAGGAGTTTCTCACCTTACAAACAGTCATCATTCTCGGTGATTCAGCTCTAAGACATTGCATTCCTGCTTTTTCAACTTACTACGTTTCTGGAGTTTCGTTTTACAAACGAGTTGTGTTCCTGATGTTTCAAGTTATGAACAGGCTGCGTTCTTGGTGTTTTACTTTGCAAATAAGTTGTGTTTCTTGTGTTACAACTTACAAACGAATTTATATGGAAAAATATAGTTCCAAGGCTGGTTATGTTCCACAGATGTTGGTAGTGATTTTTGGTGGTTGTAAAACTTGACTGGTTCCCAAGAGTTCTGGTTTTAAGAGCTGATGTTTGTAAACTAAGTTGTTTGTAAGTTGTGGAGCTTCTGTATGATATTCTAAACTAACTTTACACCAACCAACTGATGCATAGACAAACACATTTAGTGGATATTTCCAAATGTTTTGATTCAAACAGTTATATCTTAGTAAGTAGTCATGGTTCCAAGGGTGACCTTTGTGGCCTGGTCTGAGGCCAGAGTTTACACCCTGGTTTCAGGCCAGAGTTTACATCCTGGTCTCAGGCCAGAGTTTACACCCTGGTCTGGCCAGAGTATACACTCTGGTCTCAGGCCAGAGTATACACTCTGGTCTCAGGCCAGAGTATACACTCTGGTCTCAGGCCAAGCAACACACCTTGAAAAAAACAAATTACCTCACATTTCCAAGACATTATGCGACCATACGGATTTAGCGCTTCCCCGGAATATAATATGCTAAGAAAACTCTGCATTTTAGTGTAAGACAGCCAGGTGTGGTATTGTATTATACAATATATTATACAATATATATAATACATCAGAAAAATAATCATGGTAGTAAGAATAATTTCTCTATACCAAGTTATATTTATGGGAAAGCGCTAAACCTGTAGGGGGTCACTCAGATTCTCTGGAATGGGAGGTAATAAGGAAGGGGAAGGAAGCGAATTTGTAGCTCTAAGTCCATGGATCAAGAGCCTCTCACCAGGACTAAGACACCCTCCTTGAAAGCATCAACATTGTTGTCAGTGACAGAAATAACTTATATATAATTAATGTGTTTTAAATAGCATCAGTTGATAAGTGAAAAAAATATTATTATATTAGAAGTTGATGTTGTGAGTGATCCTGATAATCCCTGATTGTAGCCACTTTATTATTTATAAGTGAATTTAGAAACCAAACAGGGAATCAGATAACAGATGAAATATAATTCTCTAAGCGTTCCTTACACTTATCAAATTATACTCGTAAAATATAATTAATGGCGACTCAGTGACTAATGTGTAATGAACACTTGTCGCTTTTTGAATAAACCCATTAGGAGACAGAAGCATGCAATTTGAAGAGCTCTGTATTTCCTCCTCCAACTGAGGTCCTCATCAGCAGACATCCGAGAAAGAAGACCAAAGTTGAAAATCGAAATACTACATAGTTCCTCAAAATTTTTGGCTATCTCCTTATGACTTTATTAAAACTAATAGTAATGGCATATATATATATATATATATATATATATATATATATATATATATATATATATATATATATATATATATATATATATATATATATATATATATATATATATATATATATTACTACTCTTGTACACCTTTAAAACTAATAATTATTACTCAAATTTTGTGTGAGTTTTCCAGTAATTACATTTTATAATAATTTCTTGCATGTGAATGGCATTTTTAAACATAACAAATACCTTGTAATACGCTGTAAAGGTTACAAGCTTAATTTTGAGTGTTGAGGAAGCTTGTGGCCTTCCCTCCCATCACCTTCAGCTTGTATTTGATTCCCTGTTGCTGTACCGTGTGCTAATTGTCCCTTCCCTCTTGCTTGCAGGAACTCATTCTAACAGCTCTCTTTGCGGTGCTTTACCTTATAGCTAGCATAGTGCAGATAATCAGCACTGTCACAAAACCGCGCCCACCGAGACGGCTAAAGCCCTTCTACCTGTTGTCAGGGGTGAGTATACTCTGGCGGCTGTGCCGTCTCCTCGCCTGCTTTCTTCCTCCCGCCAGTAGTACATATTAAGGCGTCTTGGAACTGACTGACTGACCCGGCACTAGTGACCTCCCTTCCCTTAGGCTGTATTCCAGGCTTCATCATGCTTCTGCATCTGCATGCATGGTAAGCATGAAGATGCTCTTGCATCTGCATGCATGGTAAGCATGAAGATGCAGAATACTGACACTGTAAGCAGCAGCAGCTGGAGTGTTGCAGTGGGGCGCTCACACAGTCTTACGGACTCACCCTCTCACCACTGTCCCGTTTTTCTTGCCAATACGAAGGACAAATTTTTCTTTCAGGAGCTGCTCAATACCGCCATTACCACTCTGCTCTATCTCATTGCCGTCATTGTGCAGTTCTGCAGTATCGTTGCGGAGAAGGAACGGAACATCGCAGCTGGGGTAAGCTGACCACAACACCTCCCACCCACCTCCCCAAGACCCAACCTGCGCCTCACTCACTCACTCACGACTTACCCACCTTCAGAGTTTGTGGAATTCTGGTGTAGGGCTCTTTTGATCCTCTCCTTCCTCGGATCAGACCTGATTACTTCCTCCTCCTCAGGCGCAATATAACCCCTTCAGCATAGAAAAAATAATTACCTCCCATTCCCCTGGTGCAAAATGATCCCTACCACTTTAATTCTTCCCATGAAGAAACTGCTCCTTAGCTTATAATCTATATTTTAATGATATCAAATGTTTATTTTAATATCAAATGTTCCTTATTTTAACAATATCAAATGTTTCTTATTTTAACGATATCAAATGTTACTTATTTTAACGATATCAAATGTTTCTTATTTCAGTTTTCTAAGGTGATCTTAAATAAATTTGTTGTGATACAGTTAATGTACTGAGATGTATCACCAGTCTTCATGATGGTGAGGATGTTACTGCCTTCCATGTGTCACACGTCCATGTGTCACACGTCCATGTCTTGCGTCCATGTGTCACACGTCCATGTGTCACATGTCCATGTGTCCCACATCCATGTGTCACACGTCCATGTGTCACATGTTCATGTGTCTCATGTCCATGTGTCACACGTCCATATGTCTCAGGTCCATGTGTTACATGTCCATATGTCTCACGTCCATGTGTCTCACGTCCATGTGTCCCACGTCCATGTGTCACACGTCCATGTGTCTCACGTCCATGTGTCTTACGTCCATGTGTCTCACATCCATGTGTCTCACATCCATGTGTCACGCGTCCGTGTGTCACATATCCACGAGTCACAAGTTCATGTATCACTCATCCATTTGTTAAGTCCATGTGTCACACATCCATGTGTCTCACGTCCATGTGTCTCACATCCATGTGTCCCACGTCCATGTGTCTCACGTCCTGCAACTTCACTTCTGATCTCAGCCTTCCTTAAGAGTCGCCTCAGTTCCCCTGTCTCCTATCATGTTCATTTTTCCACTATAATCTACCTTGTCCATAATTACTATCACATTTGCTTTGTCTGTTTTGTAATGTGAAGTCCAGGATCTTTACTTAATTCATGGTATAACTTAACAAATCTTTGAGAACAATTATGTTGTAGAAGTCTGAACAAAGTTCAGATCCTTGTCGGAGATCGAACCACGGACGCACATTGTGTGAGGCGAGAGTGTTGCCTACCAAGTAACGGGACTACCATGCCCCCCTAGGGGTTTAGCACTTCATTTCGAATATAATAATAATAATAATACAGTGGACCCTCAACCAGCAATGACATCGATTAACGATAAATCTGACTAGCGATACATTTTAACGCAAAAATTTTGCCTCGACTAGCGCTTAAAAACCCGACCAGCGCTATTCGTTCCGTACCATACGTGTCCACTTTGGCCTGAGCGCGCCTCGCTTGTCCCTTGGTGCCAGTGTTTACAAGTCAGCCAGCCACCGCGGTCGCTTCCAAACATACAACAACTGGAACATTTCATATTATCACAGCCTTTGTAGTGATTGCACCTGCAAAATAAGTCACCATGGGCCCCAAGAAAGCTTCTAGTGCCAACCCTACAGCAAAAAGGGTGAGAATTACTATGGAGATGAAGAAAGAGATCATTGCTAAGTATGAAAGTGGAGTGCGTGTCTCTGAGCTGGTCAGGTTGTATAATAAACCCCAATCAACCATCGCTACTATTGTGGGTAAGAAAACGGCAATCAAGGAAGCTGTTCTTGCCAAAGGTGCAGCTGCTGCTGCACCACAGTCAGCTGTTGTTGTTGCTGCACCACCATCAGCTGTATTACTCGAAGATGTGGAGAGAGTGTTGTTGGTGTGGCTTAACGTGAAACAATTACCGAGAAACAATTAACCCCGGAGGGTCAGGTTGTATAATAAACCCCAATCAACCATCGCTACTATTGTGGGTAAGAAAACAGCAATCAAGGAAGCTGTTCTTGCCAAAGGTGCAGCTGCTGCTACACCACAGTCAGCTGTTGTTGTTGCTGCACCACCATCAGCTGTATTACTCGAAGATGTGGAGAGAGTGTTGTTGGTGTGGCTTAACGTGAAACAATTACCGAGAAACGATTAACCCCAGAGGGTTAGCCACCCAGGATAACCCAAGAAAGTCAGTGCATCATCAAGGACTGTCTAACTTATTTCCATTAGGGGTCCTTAATCTTGTCCCCCAGGATGCGACCCACAACAGTTGACTAACACCCAGGTGAACAGGAAAAAATGCCTGGAACTAGTGCTCATATTGGTGAGGTTAGTGGGGAGGATGTGGAAGAGTTGGTGGAGGAGGACAATGACGAACTAGCCACTGATGAGCTGCTAGAGCATCTTCAACAGTAAGAGGCCACACCCGAGGAAACTGCTTCGGAGGAGGGGAGAGAGAAATTGAAGAAGTTGCCTACTTCAAAGATTAAGGAAATGTGTGCAATGTGGCTTAAAGTGCAAACCTTTTTTGATGAAAATCACCCTCACAGCTATTGCAAGCCGTGCTGGTGACTATTACACTGACAATGTTGTGAAACACTTTAGGATAAAGGAACGAGAGGTACAGGCCTCTATGGACAGATATGTTGTGCGACAGAAGTCCAATGACTCTGAAGCTAGTCCTAGTGGCATTAAAAGAACAAGGGAAGTAACCCCAGAAAAAGACTTGCTACCTCAAGTGCTAATGGAAGGGGATTCCCCTTCTAAACACTAACAAGATCAACGGTCTCCCCTCCTCCCATCCCATCAATCATCACCAGATCTTCAATAAAGGTAAGTGTCATGTAACTGTGCATGTCTTCTTCAGTTTGTGTGTATTAAAATTAATATTTCATGTGGTAAAAATTTTTTTTTTCAATACTTTGGGGTGTCTTGCACGGATTAATTTGATTTCCATTATTTCTTATGGGGAAAATTAACTTGACTAACGATTATTTCGATTAACGATGAGCTCTCAGGAACGGATTAATATCGCTGGTTGAGGGTCCACTGTAATAATAATAATATAGGCTTCCTGGACTTGACAATAGTACGAACTGAAACGATGTTCAAAAAGATATTTCTGGTTTGCTTTTGTTCCAAATTACCGTCAGTGATCATCCTTCCTTCACTATATTATTGTTAACTTAAGTGATTCACCAAATCAGCCTCTCAGTTCTTCCGGCAAACTGTAAAATACAGTTTTCTTCATCGTAAGTTAGTCTTCACTAAGTCACATAAACCCATACATACCTGTACCTACACACAAATAAGTAAATTTAAAAAAAGTACCGCGAAACATTTAAGACGCTAGTTGTGAATCTACAGGAAACGTTTAATGTGACCAAGTGTGTATCGTAGTAATAATGATTTACACGGGGCAGGAATTACACCTGCTGATACTTCACTCGCTCATCTCAACAACTCTCACTCTCATTTGCTCTAATTACATTTTCCATACGAAGAAAACTTCACATTATTATCGCCAGAGGGATAATATCGCCAGAATAACCCTGACATTACTCCCAAGTTTTGGACTATTTACATTCAGATCCTTAGTACTCCTGATCCTTGGAATAAAATCCGGCAAAAATTTTTTGTTCTGATTTATATAACCGAGGGACCAATTAATACATATACAAGAGAAGTATAAAAACTTGCGTAGACATCACCATAGACTGGAAGAAGTTTTTAGACGCCATCTTTAAAAATGGCTGCCGTCAAATTTTAACTTCACTTATTTCAGTTATTGTTTTACCTATAGATGTTATCTGGTGTCTAAATATAGTGTGTTTTTGGGATGGTCAAATAATTCAAATTTAAGGTTTACAAACCCAAAAATATTTTTTGACACATATGAAGAGAAATTTAAAAGATTTAAATGTTAAGAATTATTAAGCTTAATATTTTATTAATACAATAAAGACCTTAAATACAATTTGGAAGAAAATAAAAAAAAAAAAACCTCCTTGAGAAAGTGTTAAGCAATCCTGAGAAACAAAAAGAAAGTATCATAAATGTTCTTATGTAATGCAGAAAGAGGATGATGGAGCCTCTGGTGGGTGGTGTTGAGTGAGTACTGAATATTGAACCTCAAACATTTGGTCGATGAATGTACAACTTTAATGAGATATTCCTCTGGTTTATCGGGTGTTTCCTAACACAGTGGTTTCTTCTGCAAAATGAAGTAAAAGTGTTTCATGCAGCAATTAAGGCAGAAGACTGTGTTCCTATTTTGCTTCCAACAACACAACTATACTTTCATCCACATTTGTTTCAGATCTTTGGTGAAAAGTTGAGACATATCGAAGGAGAAATACAACAACATCAGTGTCATTCAATAACACTGTGAGGCATTTTGTTCTAGATGGAACATTACGGAACAAATGGATTATCTTCTTCAGTAGTGATGTGAAGTTCAGGGCAGGTTATAATCTCAGTGTTATTAATTGTGTATGTGTGCATCCCTGGGCTCATTGTTCCCTGCTGTGGTTGTTCCAGTTACCACCTTAGTCATTAGTCTGTCTTTTCCTTTGTTGATACAACAATTATTGGCAGCCAATTGGATCATATCTTTGTGTTGGAAGACCAGAACTTGTCCATCTGACTGGGAATATGAATGTCACATTCTGTCTTCACTATTTCAGTTGGACCATCAGTCTTTGGTCGTTTTTTTCTCCCTCTTTAAGGGACTGCTTGTTGTAGCTGTCAGAAATGACGGCTGTTCTGTTTGCTCTTTAATATTGTGTTGCGTGTCCAAACTTTGTCAAAAACATTTTTAAATATTTTCATATCTTTTATTGTAACTTGGCGAACTTGCTTTATGAAATCTACAACAGCTGTAGTATCCGCTACATTACATAGTTGAAAAGACTAAACTACTGCCTTAGTTTCTTCTCCAACTCAGGCAACAAAAGATACTTTACAGGTCATTGTCAACCAGCATACTTGATGACAACAGATGATACCTTCAGATATCCTTCTTTCTTCCTTCCCTTTCTTTAGCTCTGTGTTCGCTTCTTTCAGGAACATTACTATCTTGCTTTTCTTGGTAACTTATCGATGACTTTGATTTTTTAATAGGTATTGATGTTTTTTGTTCATTGTTGGAGGCTTAGCCTCGGTGATCACGCCGCCCCAGCAAGGACTTTTTTCCTTTTAGTTTTCGATAAACTATAGTAAATGTCTCCTCCGGAATACGAGTTTATCTTATGATTTTTTTTTTTTTTTTGAGATAACGGACTTATGACTGAGTCCATATCCTTCTTTTAGTTAGGGTCATATATTTTCATTACCTTTTTGATAGGCAACATCTTTCAGTGAAATTATTTTTTTTGGGTCACTTGGAATTCTCTTTCTTTTACTTAAAGCTGTAGTACTTCCTCTTGGATTCCAATTCATTGTTTATCTGTGAAGAAAAGCTTTCGGTAGGAAACACCCGGGAGGTGCAGAGTCAGCCTGTCATACCCTCATTAGTACCAAATATTCTCTCACCTCTTTCCTCGTCTCTCCCCCTCCCCCCTTCCGTAAGTCTGACTTGCCTTTTTGCTCTTAGTGTGGCCTTTTTTCCTACTATGGATGGCACTGTCACTTAAATGTTCCTGCTGCTTGTAAATCTTTGAAGCGAGTTAAGAAAGCAGAAATATTTGTTCATCGAGTGATGTATATCTCCGATTATATACGTGAGAACCATATATACACTTGAGTGGTGTATTTCTCTGTATATACACTGAGAAGTGCATGTGTCTACATATACTGAGCAGTGCAATGTAATGCACTCGTACCTGTGTACATAATTTGGCGTTTGTACATAATACATATATCATATGTTTACCGAGTGTGTAATTAATATTAAATTTATTATGTTCTTACGATTTTTCTTTTAGGCTTTGATGGTGTCTATCACACAAAATTAAATTCCTTTCATTGTCTGAGAGTTAAGTTGATGTTTAGATTTTTTGTGGTATTAAGAATAAATATATGTTTACTGTATCATTTTTATATTCGTATATATTTGATTTGTATTGAGGGAGTGTGGAAGTGATGACTCCCTGATACCTTAACAACTTACCTAACAAATGATGGGCATGACTTATTTGACAAATTGCGAAGGGTAAATTCCACCTGCCTCATTGAGAAGGGTAGCTTCCACCTGCCTCATTGACTCAATTGATTACTGTTGTCCACACGGAGTTGTTAAGTTAGGTCGTATTTAACACAAGGATATGTGCAACGATACATGTGTGTGTGTGTGTGTGTATATATATATATATATATTCAAATTCAAACTTTATTCTCTATAAGTATTACAATGCTGAGTTTACAGAATTTGGTTATTGTGGTTTACATGTAGTAAAATAATAATTACAGAGTGTACCACTAGAACGCCTAGCATGGCTAGGCATTTCGGGCAGACTTATATTAAATCTTAGGTTTAAAATGTTACAAAATTATGAGATAAGTTGGTATTATGGCTAAGTGACTAAATACTAGTTTGTGAGTTTAGCAATGTGAATGATTTTGTTTTGGCACTATATATGGAATGATGATGTAAAGAGAGTAGTAAGGGAGAAAAAGTTAGCATATGAGAAGTTTTTACAAAGTAGAAGTGATGCAAGGAGGGAAGAGTATATGGAGAAAAAGAGAGAAGTTAAGAGAGTGGTGAAGCAATGTAAAAAGAGAGCAAATGAGAGAGTGGGTGAGATGTTATCAACAAATTTTGTTGAAAATAAGAAAAAGTTTTGGAGTGAGATTAACAAGTTAAGAAAGCCTAGAGAACAAATGGATTTGTCAGTTAAAAATAGGAGAGGAGAGTTATTAAATGGAGAGTTAGAGGTATTGGGAAGATGGAAGGAATATTTTGAGGAATTGTTAAATGTTGATGAAGATAGGGAAGCTGTGATTTCGTGTATAGGGCAAGGAGGAATAACATCTTGTAGGAGTGAGGAAGAGCCAGTTGTGAGTGTGGGGGAAGTTCGTGAGGCAGTAGGTAAAATGAAAGGGGGTAAGGCAGCCGGGATTGATGGGATAAAGATAGAAATGTTAAAAGCAGGTGGGGATATAGTTTTGGAGTGGTTGGTGCAATTATTTAATAAATGTATGGAAGAGGGTAAGGTACCTAGGGATTGGCAGAGAGCATGCATAGTTCCTTTGTATAAAGGCAAAGGGGATAAAAGAGAGTGCAAAAATTATAGGGGGATAAGTCTGTTGAGTGTACCTGGTAAAGTGTATGGTAGAGTTATAATTGAAAGAATTAAGAGTAAGACGGAGAATAGGATAGCAGATGAACAAGGAGGCTTTAGGAAAGGTAGGGGGTGTGTGGACCAGGTGTTTACAGTGAAACATATAAGTGAACAGTATTTAGATAAGGCTAAAGAGGTCTTTGTGGCATTTATGGATTTGGAAAAGGCGTATGACAGGGTGGATAGGGGGGCAATGTGGCAGATGTTGCAAGTGTATGGTGTAGGAGGTAGGTTACTGAAAGCAGTGAAGAGTTTTTACGAGGATAGTGAGGCTCAAGTTAGAGTATGTAGGAAAGAGGGAAATTTTTTCCCAGTAAAAGTAGGCCTTAGACAAGGATGTGTGATGTCACCGTGGTTGTTTAATATATTTATAGATGGGGTTGTAAGAGAAGTAAATGCGAGGGTCTTGGCAAGAGGCATGGAGTTAAAAGATAAAGAATCACACACAAAGTGGGAGTTGTCACAGCTGCTCTTTGCTGATGACACTGTGCTCTTGGGAGATTCTGAAGAGAAGTTGCAGAGATTGGTGGATGAATTTGGTAGGGTGTGCAAAAGAAGAAAATTAAAGGTGAATACAGGAAAGAGTAAGGTTATGAGGATAACAAAAAGATTAGGTGATGAAAGATTGAATATCAGATTGGAGGGAGAGAGTATGGAGGAGGTGAACGTATTCAGATATTTGGGAGTGGACGTGTCAGCAGATGGGTCTATGAAAGATGAGGTGAATCATAGAATTGATGAGGGAAAAAGAGTGAGTGGTGCACTTAGGAGTCTGTGGAGACAAAGAACTTTGTCCTTGGAGGCAAAGAGGGGAATGTATGAGAGTATAGTTTTACCAACGCTCTTATATGGGTGTGAAGCATGGGTGATGAATGTTGCAGCGAGGAGAAGGCTGGAGGCAGTGGAGATGTCATGTCTGAGGGCAATGTGTGGTGTGAATATAATGCAGAGAATTCGTAGTTTGGAAGTTAAGAGGAGGTGCGGGATTACCAAAACTGTTGTCCACAGGGCCGAGGAAGGGTTGTTGAGGTGGTTCGGACATGTAGAGAGAATGGAGCGAAACAGAATGACTTCAAGAGTGTATCAGTCTGTAGTGGAAGGAAGGCGGGGTAGGGGTCGGCCTAGGAAAGGTTGGAGGGAGGGGGTAAAGGAGGTTTTGTGTGCGAGGGGCTTGGACTTCCAGCAGGCATGCGTGAGCGTGTTTGATAGGAGTGAATGGAGACAAATGGTTTTTAATACTTGACGTGCTGTTGGAGTGTGAGCAAAGTAACATTTATGAAGGGATTCAGGGAAACCGGCAGGCCGGACTTGAGTCCTGGAGATGGGAAGTACAGTGCCTGCACTCTGAAGGAGGGGTGTTAATGTTGCAGTTTAAAAACTGTAGTGTAAAGCACCCTTCTGGCAAGACAGTGATGGAGTGAATGATGGTGAAAGTTTTTCTTTTTCGGGCCACCCTGCCTTGGTGGGAATCGGCCAGTGTGATAATAAAATAATAATAATAATATATATATATATATATATATATATATATATATATATATATGTGTGTGTATATATATATAATATATATATGTGTATATATATTATATATGTATATATATATATGTGTGTGTGTATATATATATATAATATATATATATATATATATATATATATATATATATATATATATATATATATAATGTGTGTGTGTGTGTATGTGTGTGTGTGTAGATGGGGTCCACCTCTGGTGTAAATTGTGGGACCCACAGCCTCGGAGAAGTGGATAAAAATGCTTCAAGGAAGAATATTTGGATTTCTTCCTGAAGCCGTTTGAATATTCCACTTCCCCTACCACCCCATCTTTTCATTCTTTTTTACCAATAGGTATATTTTATTACATAATATGGTACAAAAGGTTTAAGAGATACATTGTTGATATAAAGATGGCATATATGGTACATGAGGTGTGAGAGATACATGTCTAGTACATATTGTTACATGTTTGTCACTGATTATAATGCGAAAATCTCATCCATCTCTTCAGAGCTGGGGCGCGTGCCCAAAATACAGCAGGCATTACCCCTCTAAACAGTAGCACTGAGTCAATGGAACAGAAAACTAGCTACTCTGGGATCCCTAGTTACCCTGATGAGTCTTTTGCCTAGCTCCTTAAATTAGGCATGATACCATCATTGCAGTGAAGCTTATTTTGGTGTAACGTTTCACCCACAAATAAAGTCCACTTGTTGGTGAAACTTTGTCCAAAAATGACTTCACTGCACTAAACGTCTTTTTACCATCTTACACTTTACCACTTCTATGCTTTCACCCTAAATTAGTTTATCCCCCTATACCTCCTTCCAAAGTTCCAATGATCAGGGTTGTTCCTCTCCCTCGCCATGCTCGACGCCTCACATAGGTGCTGTCGACTCTGGCAGATAAAATCATGACAAGTTACACGGGAAGAAGAACACTTAAATTTTATTATTTTAAGATTCTTCCTTTAATTCAAACTAAAATCCTAATAAAAATTACAGTAAGAGGGAAATTAGTTACCCGTTATTACACAGTGTGATGAGTATTATACAAATAACATATTAATAATACACACAGTACAATTGATTCAGTGAGAATAACTCAGTGTACATAGTAAAGTCCTAACAAGGTTCACGTGAATAAAATTACTTGGCTTATACAATATATAAAGTATACGGTAATTCAAAAAATCTTATAAAAATACGATAGGAATGAAGGTAGTTACATGAAGTGATACTAAATATAATGAGATAATTGTTGTCAGGATCATATTAAGGTTTTTATGAAGTGGTTATCAGACAGGGAACTTCTGGAATCTTCAGGCAAAGAGTTCCAGATTTTAGGTAGTTTTATTCATTGAGTTTTTACACATTTTGAGTCTGACACGAGAGATTTTTCTTGTCTATTATTATGTCTGTGAGTTCTATTGCAGGTATCAAGAAAGAGTTTTAGAGTAAGATTAATATTAGTACAGTAGATATTAATCCATTCCTGAGAGCTCATCATAAACAGAAATTATCGTTAGCCAAATTAATTTTCCCCATAAGAAATAATGGAAATCAAATTAATCCATTCCTGACACCTCAAAGTATAAAAGAAAAAATTTTTTACCACATGAAATATTGATTTTAATACACACAAACTGAAGAAAACATACACAATTACTACTCTACTAAGAATAGAATACATGACACTTACCTTTATTGAAGATCTGGTGATGATTGATGGGATGGGAGGAGGGGAGAGTGTGGAAGTTATTGTTTAGAAGGGGAATCCCCTTTCATTAGGACTTGAGGTAGCAAGTCCTTTTCTGGGGTTACTTCTCTCACACCAAAACATAAAGGTGACCCTACAGTTGTAAACAACTATAGGCCAATATCAAACTTACTATTGCTATCCAAAATCTTCGAGAAACTTGTGCACAGGAGACTATATTCATTTATAACGGCACAAAACATACTCACCCCCTACCAATTTGGATTCAGGAAAAATAAAAGCACTAATGATGCAATTGTAAAAATGCTAGATCTGCTTTACACAGCATTGAAAAATAAGGAATATCCGCTAGGAATTTTTATTGACCTAAGAAAAGCGTTTGACACAGTAGACCACGGCATCCTACTCCACAAACTTGACCATTATGGTATAAGAGGCCATGCGCTTGCATATTTAATCCTACCTTACTAAAAGGTATCAATTTGTCAACATTAAAGACACAGCCTCATCAACACGGCCACTTGATACTGGAGTTCCGCAGGGAAGTGTCCTTGGTCCCCTACTCTTCCTCATTTACATTAATGATCTTCCAAACGTATCCCAACACCTGAAACCCATTCTCTTTGCTGACGACATGACTTACGTCATCTCCCACCCTAATCTTGCCACCCTCAACACCATTGTCAGCGAGGAGCTGCTTAAAATTCTGACTTGGATGACAGCCAATAAACTTACACTTAACACTGACAAAACCTACTACATTATGTTTGGTAGCAGAGCAGGTGTTGCACAACTTAACATTAAGATCGACAACACTCTAATTGCCAGACATAATGAGGGCAAATTCCTAGGTCTATACCTCGACAACAACCTAAATTTCAGCACCCATATCCAACACATAACAAAAAAAGTATCCAAAACGGTGGGGATCCTCTCCAAGATACGATATTACGTGCCGCAAACTGCCCTTCTCACACTATACCATTCACTCATTTATCCATACCTTACCTATGCTATTTGGCTTGGGGATCAACTGCAGCAACACATCTAAAGCCAATAATAACCCAACAAAAAGCCGCAGTAAGAATAATCACTAAATCCCATCCCTGGCAACACACCCCCCACTCTTCATAGATCTAAACTTACTCCCTGTTCAGAACATCCACACTTACTACTGTGCAATCTACATCTATAGGACCTTAAATTCCAATATTAACCTTGTCCTAAAATGCTTTCTTGATAGTTGTGACAGGACCCACAGGCATAACACCAGACACAAACATCTCTATGACATTCCCCGTATCCAACTAAACCTTTACAAAAATTCAATGTGTGTCAAAGGGCCTAAAACCTGGAACACCCTACCTGAAAACTAGAGATGCAGACACATTCATCACTTTCAAAACTATGTACAGTTAGAAAACATCTTATCTCCCTGATGCACCCCGTCAACTAACTACATGTAAACCACCTGGTGGTTCACACTTACACTCACCCATCGACTATAAACATAGAAATACGAATCTTAATCTTAAGATAATGAACCCTAACTAGTCATAAGCTTGCCTATGATACTCCAATATAGACACTATGTATTGTGCCAAAACAAAAGCATTCACATTGCTAAACTTACAAACTATAATGTAGTCGCTTAGCCTTAATACCATAATCTGTAATAATTTAAAGTTTAGAATTAATCTAAGTCTGCCCGAAATACCTAGCCATGCTAGGTGTCCTTGTGGCCCCCTCTGTAATTAGTATTTTAAAACATGTAAACCACACAATATCCAAAATCTGTAAACCCCGCATTGTAATCCTTATAGAGAATAAACTTGATTGATTGATTGATTTTAATGCCACTAGGACCAGCTTGAGAGTCACTGGACTTCTGTCGCACAACAAATCTGTCCATAGAGCTCTGTACCTCCCGTTCCTTTAAGACGTTCCTAAAATGGGCCATAACATTGTCATTGTACAGGTTGCCGACATGGCTTGCAGTAGCTGTGTCAGGGTGACTTCCATTCGTAAAGGTTTGCAGTTCAACCCACTTTGCACACATTTCCTTAAACTCATTTTTCAATTCCATACTAATTCTCGCTCTTTTTACCACAGGTATGGCACTAGAAGCTTTCTTGGGGCTTATTTTGCAGTTACAAGCACTAATAACACTGGGATAATGTGAAATGTACCGAATGTATGCGTAGATGTGACCTCAATGGCCGGCTTGTAAACACTGGCGCTGAGGCCACACATGGGACGTGGCCCAGACAAATCACGTAAGGCGAGTTTTTTATCGTGAGGCAAGGCAAAATTTTTGCTTTCAAATGCTTTGTATGGTGGATTTAATGTAACGCGATGCGTTCGTAAGGCGGGGGTACACTGTATTGATTTTCATGTTTACGTAGTATGAACAGAAGTATGAGTGGATTTTATGTATATTAAGTAAGTTTAAGATTTGAAGAGTGGAGGAGTGTGTTTTGGCACTAGACTGAGTGATCATCCGTACTGCTGCTGTACCTTGAGTTGTTATTGTTGTGGATCCCCAGGCGAAAATAGCATAGGTAGTGGCAGATTAGAAAATATACTGTAAGTAGTGCTGTTTTCGGTACATAGAAACATATCTTGGAGAGAATGATAATTGCCTTTGATACCTTTTTCTTATGTGATGAATGTGGGTGTTGAATTTCAAGTTGCTATCAAGGAACAGTCCTAAGAATTTTCCTTCATGTTGTCCTGCAGTGAGAGAACCATTGATTATAGGATTTAGTTGGATATTTTTTCCTCTGCTCCCAAACCTCACGTATGTCTTATTAATGCTAAGAGCTTGTTAATAGGTAGATATTTTTATGGGCTCCTCATAGCAGTGTAACTGAGGGAATTCAGATTTGGGGAGATGGGAGATGACAAAAGTTGTGTTATCTGTAAAGAGAACAGGTCTAAGTTGTTGAGATGCTTTTCGAGAATCACTGATGTATATAAAGAAAAACAGAGGGCCGAGAACATTGCCTTGGGGCACCGTATGTCAGCAGATCGCGTTGACAAGGTTATGCCCTTGATGGAGATTTATTGGGGTTTGTTGTTAAGGTAGGACTTAGGGTATGCAAGTACATGAGTCACCTCTGATATAATAATAATCATGTGTAAGGGGCAGGATGTTGTAGTCTACTGTATCAAATGTTTCCCTAAGGTCTATAAAGAGGCCTAATGGATGTTATTCTTAAGAGCTGCATAAAGAAAAGTCTAAAATTTTTATAATTGCATTGTTTGTATTTTTATCTGGCCTGAAACCAAACTGGTTGGGTGAAGCTGGGAAAGAGTATAGTTTCTTGTGGATTAATTTTTTGAAGATATTGAATAACAATGGCAAGTTAGATATAGATCTATAGTTATATGCATGGGTTGGGTGTCCTTTATGTACTAGGGTAACCCTTCCTATCTTAAGCATTGTCGGGAATGTGTTAGTTTCTAATGATTTGCTGAACAATACATAATGCAATAGTGGGTGATAGCTGCTCATTGGAACAGTACTGGTGGTATATGAGCTAAGTTACCTAACTTGTTTTTTAGTGAATTTATTATCATAAAGACCTCAGTAGGATTAGCCGAAGCCAAATAGAGGATGTTTGGAAACTTTCCAGCAAGGTAGTCACTCGTTTGAGCCCTGTGCTTAGGATGTTGCTAGAAAGACTTGCTCCAGGATTTGAGGCAGTGGACCATGATAAAGAATATGATAATGCATACTTCAGATTCAGTGAGGCTTTTGATATAGTGCCACACAATAAATATGGCAGCACGTGGCATTGGGGAAAAATGCCGCATTATGGATAGAGGCATGCTAACAAATAGGCACCAAAGAATCTCCATAAAGGGGTAAAATCGGAAAGAGGATCAGTCACTAGCGATGTTCCACAAGGATCAGTTTTAGGTCCCTTATTGCTTATTATAAATATAAATATATACATATATATATATATATATATATATATATATATATATATATATATATATATATATATATATATACAGTGGACCCCCGGTTAATGAACTTTTTTCATTCCAGTAGTATGTTCAGGTGCCAGTACTGACCGAATTTGTTCCCATAAGGAATATTGTGAAGTAGATTAGTCCATTTCAGACCCCCAAACATACACGTACAAACGCACTTACATAAATACACTTACATAATTGGTCGCATTTGGAGGTGATCGTTATGCGGGGGTCCACTGTATATATATATATATATAATATATATATATATAATATATATATATATAATATATATATAATATATATATATATATAATATATATATATATATAATATATATATATATAATATATATATATATATATATATATATATATATATATATATATATATTAATGTCATACCGAATAGGTAAAACTTGCTTTTTTGGCTTAACCCTTTGACTGTTTTGGTCGTATATATACGTCTTACGAGGTACCGTGTTTGATGTATATATACTCATAAATTCTAGCGGCTTCAAATCAAGCAGGAGAAAACTGGTAGGCCCACATGTGAGAGAATGGGTCTGTGTGGCCAGTGTGCACCATATAAAAACAATCCTGCTGCACGAAGTGCGTAATGAGAAAAAAAACTCCGACCATTTTTTTTTTAATTAAAATTGTTAAACAAGATTATTTGGTAGGCTGGTAGCGGGGAGTAATGATAAATCTTCGGAGGCTTCTTGGTTTATTGTCATATCTTACAATAAGACTCACAGGATTAACCCCCCACATCATTTGTCACTAAAGTCACAACTTTGTTGTCCTTCCATCTTACAACAAGGACACCATCATTGGTTTTGAAGTCAAAAGTGCCCCTGGTCACATTGTTCTTTTCCATTTGTTTGACAGGCATCAGTTCTGGCTTACCACATCTATTATCACGTACTGTTCCAGTGTATCTGCAGTTATATACTTGCCTCTTAGCAACTTGACCAAAGGTAAACTTGAAAAGAAATTGTCAGCATAGATTGCTGATGTATTTCTTTGGTTGAGAGATCTTGCAAGTACCAGAACAATCTTTGAGTTTATTGGTAGTTTACTTTCTTCATTTGGTAGCTTTATGTGATGGCTGTCAAAAGTTGGGTTGCCTTGATACGTGAGTACATCGTTTATGATTCCATCTTCACTTACACAACAAAATAGTTTGAAACCTCACTTGTCTGGTTCGTTTTTGATGTACTGCCTTAGGTTTCCAGCAGTTTTACTCTTGAAACCAACCATAACTTCATCAACAGATTACTTGGGTGTAGCTGGAACTTTCAAGCAAGCATTAGTTAGTGCAGTGTAAAGAGGCCTTATTTTGTGGAATCTGTCATTATCCTTCTTTTGTGTGTTATCATTGAAATGAATTGTATTCCTAAGCAACCTAAACCTCTTAGATCCCATGACTTCTGAAACTTGGGTTATCTTACTTGCAGTTGCCCAATAGTCCTCAATGGATGGCTGTACAGTAAAACCCATATACAACAGAATACCTATGAACCTCGTGATTTCTTCAGAATCGGTTCAAAAAGTAGTATGTATGTGTTTTTGCCTGGCATACAAATTAGTTTGAAATGTGATGTTGTCTATCATGTCTTTAGTAAAAAACTCGCTAAAATATTCATATGCACATCTAATTTCAAGAGGCTTTTCAAGTTCGTATACAGTCAAAGGGTCACTGTGTATGTCATCATTCTTCCATTGGGTCTCAGCTTGAGAACCAAGCTCATCATGAAGTTCTTCTTCATCAGGGTACTCCTCGACCGTAAAACCTGTTCAATTTCGGCTTTTTGGATGGTCTAGCTTCCTCCTCCTCATCACATGATACCTCTGCATTTGGTGGCAAGTATTCATCACCACTGTCAAGCAATTCCAGGTCATCTTGCTCTGGATCTGAGTCACTTTCCTCCCAAACACAGATATATTTTGACTTATCTCTGGAGGAGTGACTATAAAACAATCTCTCATTGATCTGGAAGGACAGTAAAAATGTTTTGTACACACCCAGACCACTACAGAATTCATATATACACTACAAAATTTTATAGAAATATTTATATACTGAAAGTAAAAATAGCTATTACCTAAATGGGCAAGTCCGAGTTTGCTCGGACTTGTTTTGTTGTATTTTTTCATTTGCATGGTGCACTCATATTATGCTTCACACAGACTTTATATATATATCAAAATATGGCTAAACTATTCATTTACACACTAGATGCACAAATCAGTACTTACCGACATTGTAGAGGGTAAAATCCAAGAGTATATAAATAACACTCGATGAAAAAAAACATGTCAAGGCGAAACGAGCGGAGTGATAAACACAGTAGTTCAAAGTTTATTCTCTATAAGTATTACAATGCTGAGTTTACAGAATTTGGTTATTGTGGTTTACATGTAGTAAAATAATAATTACAGAGTGTACCACTAGAACACCTAGCATGGCTAGGCATTTCGGGCAGACTTAAATTAAATCTTAAGTTTAAAATATTACAAAATTATGAGGTAAGTTCGTATTATGGCTAAGTGACTAAATACTAGTTGTGAGTTTAGCAATGTGAATGCTTTTGTTTTGGCACTATACATAGTTTCAGTATTGGAGTATCACAGGCCAACTTATGACTAGTTAAGATTCATTATTTTGAGATTGAGATTAATATTTCTATTTATGGTCAAAGTTAGACAATGCTGTCAGCTACTTAACACTCTCGATCTATGAGCACTGAATAATATATAAATGTTACATCCCACCTAATAATATAACTAAGTCAAATAATAATATAAAGCAATATATTTACGATTTAGCTAATATTGCAAATATAAGCAATATAAAATTATATGAACAGGTAATATACATTATATACATTGTGACCCAATCAGGGGTTGCAATACAGGACCTTAGACTTATACCAATCAGGATGTATGCCAAACAAATTTTCCCGTAAGAAATATGGGGAAAAAGATTAATCTGTCCCCATGAAAAAAAATCCTATTTTTATTTGCATGTTATACATTGATGGGGTTGTATAAAATAATATAAACACTGCTTAATACTAAAACATATACATAAATGCAAAAGATTTAGATGAAATAAATGCAAATTTAACCTCACTTTGCTGAAAAGAGTCGAGTGCCTACTAGTGTAGTGCCTCTGATACGCTATCGCCGGCACACTGTTTTTCTGTTATCCAGATCAAAAGCAATTTTTCAACATGCTCTCATGTCCCTGATCTTTGTTTGGTAATCGATTTCACCCCCTTCACAACGTTAGCCAGTTTGATAACATCTTTGTTTATCACAGTCATAGATACCGTTGTTTTCAGCATACGGTATGCAGCAGCCAAGTCCCGGATACTCGTGCCACCTTTATACTTTCAACAATCCCTTTTTTCACCTCCATGGTGATTCTAACCATTTTCTTCATTGCTTGGCTCTTCTCATTAACTTTCTTAGAACTCATGGTTAATGAATTTACTAAAAAAATTATACGAAAAAAACAAAATTACATGAAAATTCACAGAGTTACAGCGCAGGTTGTTCATTGAATGGTAGCAACGGGCGTACTGATAGTAGTGCGCAGTCGTGGCTTTGTCTCAAGAGAGAGGTAAAGAAGGGTAGCGTGCAGCATTGTGACTCATTTTGACCCATGCAAATTCTTGCACGCGAGTCATATTCCAAACAAAGGTCATATACCAAGCAAAAATTTTCATGTCCAAGCGGGACGTATACCAAGTTGAACTTATTCCAAAGGGGACATATACCGAGGTACCACTGCAAGTTCATAATAATTTAATAATAAACACACAATGAGATATATTTTTCCGCTAGGCGTAGAATGACTTTTCCAAAATTATTGCATATGCAAATTCTTGCTTGCCTTATTTGGCAAGAAATGTGTTGTTATTTAAGCCAAAATTGCAAGTTTTATGTATTCGGCACTACATATACATTATTTATTTATATTAACTGATGACACAAAAATAAGCAGAGTAAGGATAATAGGTTTCAGAAAATATCATTCAGCTTCAGGAAGATTTAGACAAGTTAATCAAAGAGATTGTGAGATGTACTTGGGAGTTATGATACACATGCGTAATAAGGCTAACAGTTTGCCTGGATTTATATCAAGAAGTATAAATAACAGGAGTTCAGAGGTTATACTATGGCTCTGTGCATCATTAATAAAGCCTTACTTAGATTATGCAACCAGTTCTCATCTCTACTGCAAAATGGATATACTGAATTGGAGAACTTACAGAGAAGGATGACAAAATTAATCTGCTATGCAGTGGAACCCCAGTTTTTGTCCGGTCCACATATTGTACGATTCGGATTTCAACCACTTTCTTCGGCGAATTTTTACCCTGGGTTTCATATATCCACTCGGAAATCGTCGATACGAGACGCGTCCGCCTGGGCCGCTCATACGTTCATGATACTAATATGTAGTAATAATCACTCTTGGGCACATTAAATATCTTATTTTAGGTTAATATAGACATTTTCATTAATCCTTCTATGATATTTTCTTCAAAATTATATAAGAAACACTTTACACACCATATAAACATGCAACGTTTATATGCTATGGAGGTGTGCTAGCCAGGCAGAGGGAAGACATTACGCTTTCTCTGGTCCATCAGAGAAAACGTATGAATCTGCGTCTGGCCCAATCACCACCCTCAATTCAATTCAAGTTTATTCGCTATAAGGGTTACAATGTGGGGTTTACAGGTTTTGGGTATTGTTTGGTTTACATGTTATAAAATACTAATTACAGAGGGGCCACTAGGACACTTAGCCTGGCTAGGCATTTTGAGCAGACTTAGATTAATTCCTAACATTCAATCCTTACAGATTATGGTATTAAGGCTAAGTGACTGCATCATCATTACGATTTCGTGAGTCTTGTGAGTTTAGCAATGTGAATGCTTTTGTTTTGGCACAATACAAAGTGTCTATATTGGAGTATCATAGGCAAACTTATGACTAGTTAGGATTTATTATTTTAAGATTAAGATTAGTATTTATGGGTTTATAGTCAGTGGGTGAGTGAGTGGAATTGTGAACCACCAGGTGGTTATCATGTAGTTAGTTGTTGGGGTGGATCGGGGAGATAAGATGTTTTCTAACTGTAGTTTTGAAAGTGATGAATGTGTCTGCAGTTCTAGAGTTTTCAGGTAGGGTGTTCAAGATTTTAGGTCCTTTGAAATACATTGAATTATTGTAAAGGTTTAGTTGAACATGGGGAATGTCATAGAGATGTTTGTGTCTGGTGTTATGCCTGTGGGTCCTGTAACAACTATCAAGAAAGCATTTTAGGTCAAGGTTAATATTGGAATTTAAGGTCCTGTAGATATAGATTGCAAAGTAGTAAGTGTGGATGTTCTGAACAGGGAGTAAGTTTAGATCTATGAAAAGTGGGGGGTGTGTTGCCAGGGATGGGATTTAGTGATTATTCTTACTGCGGCTTTTTGTTAGAGTTATTATTGGCTTTAGGTGTGTTGCTGCAGTTGAACCCCAAGCACAGATAGCATAGGTGAGGTATGGATATGTAAGTGAATGGTATAGTGTGAGAAGGGCAGTTTGCGGCACGTAGTATCGTATCTTGGAGATGATCCCCACCGTTTTGGATACTTTTTTTGTTATGTGTTGGATATGGGTGGAAATAAATGGTATAAAATACCGACACAATGGAAATATAAACACAAATGCAGTATAATGTGATCCTTTATTGACAACGTTTCACCCACACAGTGGGCTTTTTCAAGTCACACACGGATCTATCTGGGGTTGGAAGGTATGGGAGTATTTATAGTCATGTTCAGAATGTTGAGGTCAGGTGGAGAATGCTGCATCTGATGATCTACCGGGTGGGGTTATAGAGTCTTGGGTAGCTAGGCAGGGGTATTGGACAAGTTGTGAGTAGGCCTTCTGCAGTGTTCTATGTTCTTATGTGGGATAGCTATCCCACATAAGACGAAGGTATGAAGAGGATATATGGTATACAAATACCATTCTCCTATCCCTATCTTGGGGGCTTATATTAGAGAAAATGGAGTGTAGCACAGGGCTTACTGTGATATATACTCGTACTGCACCATAAACCTGAAACAAAACAGCTGTTTTCTTTATATAGATTACCACACATAGCAGCATATGTGTAGAGAACCTAGGATAACCCAAAAAAGTCAACGTGGCTTATTTCTAGTACCTGGCTTAGGTTAGCTATATATGATTTTTGGTAAATATTCGATTCCCATCCAGGGTAGAAACATTAGGCGTGTTTCTTTACACCTGTTGTCTATGTTTACCCATCAGTAAATGGGTACCTGGGTGTTAGCCGACTGGTGTGGGTGTTATCCTGGGACACTGACCTAATTTTCTTGAAATACTCAGCATAACAAGCGGCTTTCTATATAGTAGTATGTCACTGATGTCAGCTAGGCTTCTATACCTTGTACATGTACGTGTAGTAAATAAAGATATTATTATTATTATTATTATTATATTATTTTCTCAGTTGTTTGTTGGGTTATCTTATTCAAACTTGGACAATGTATGATGGAAAGATACTTCTTAACATACACCAAAAATGAAAGAAATCAGACCATAAATAGCGGAGTTCACTTCTCAGCCATTAGCGGCCGCTTTGCGGTATATTTTTGTGTGCTTTTATGGTTATATTCTCATTTTTTCGGTCTCATTTGATAGAATGAAATATATATTACAGAAATAGATATGATTTTAATTGCTTTCATGACGAAAAGCACCTTGAAATTGCGCTCACAGTAGCGAAAATGTTCTGTTCTTTAGCAAAGCTCAAGAGTAAACAAATGACGTCGCCGTCCAATACCTGTCTGCCTGCCAGTCCAAATTCCAGTACGGAGTCAAGAATGGGTTGACATTATTTATACAATTATTACAATAATGCAGTAGTCTGCATAACAGTAAATCTTCTATTTTTATGCGTGAATAAAAATTCCAAATGGTAAGCAAGAGTAATATAAGAGGAGCCTGGAGCTGTGACTAATGAACAGAGAAAATGTTATTTTAGTGCCAGGAATGTCTGCATTGTTTATTCTGGATCCTATTTTGAAATTGGCATATGTTGAAATTTGTGTGAAATTGGCCAAATTGCCAATTTCTGACCACTTTATTGGGTTGTTGAAATAAGTGAATGGGCGGTTTCTTGTACTCAGTTGACAGACTAGAAGTAAATAAGTTTATTCAGGTATACACAAATACAGTTATATAGATTATCATACACAGCAGTGTATGTATAGAGAACCTAGGATAACCCAGAAAAGTCAGATAAAGTGACTTATTTCCAGTACCTGGCTTGGGCTTGCAGTATATGATTTTTGGTAAATATTTTTTTTCTCATTTGTTGGGCTATCTCATTGAAACTTGGGCAATGTATGATGGAAAGATGCTTCTTAACGTACAACAAAAATAAAAAAGACGGACGATAAATAAGGGAGTTTACTTCTCAGCCATTAGCCACCTCTTTGCAGTATATTTTCGTATGGTTTATATGGTTGTATTCTCATTTGTTTGGACTCATTTGATAGAATGGAAGATATATTACAGAAATAGACATGATTTTGATTGCTTTCATGACGAAAAGTACCTTGAAATTGAGCTCAAAGTACCGCAAATGTTTGATTTTTGTATCAGTCAAGTTGGTTAATTTTATTAAGTGTATTCTAACCTAATTACTCTGTAATCCGGCAAACTCAGTAATCCGGCACACTACAGGTCCCAATGATGCCGGATTTGTGATGGAGGACCTGTATAAGCATTGAGCATGGAAATGTCCAGAAGATGGAAAAAGAGTTTTATGTACCACTTATAACTCTTGCGAACACAATCAGCAAACCCAATCTGCATGTCATATTTGTCCACTGAACGCATACTGAGGGTGTAGTCAATCACAGCTGCAGGGTTTAGAATGGGTTCATTGCTTTCTCTATGCTGCCCGCCAGTGTCTGCCATTTCATTAGGGTGAACTGATGACAACAGTGTGACATCTTTGTCATTCCACCGAAATGCCATGATGTCATTGGCAGCAAAGGTTTGCACCTCACCTCTACGAGTGCCAGCGTCGAACCTGGGCATATGTTTATGATTTGCATGCACTGTGCCACACACATCTGTCATGTTCACTTGCAAGAAATCACTGAGTAAAGGGCTTGTGTAACAGTTGTCAGTATATAAAATATGTCCTTTACCAAGATATGGTTCCATCATCGTTCTAACCACATCACCAGAGATACCCAGTAACTTTCTGGTATCTCGCAATGTATTACTTCCAGTGTATGCAATTATATCCAATACAAGACCACAGTACATAAGAACCTAAGAAAGAAGGAACACTGCAACAGGCCTGCTGACCCATGCGGAGCAGGTCCATGACCCCCTCCCCCCTGATTAGCCCAATGACCCACCCAGTCTGATCACCTCCACTCAAGGAATGGGCACGGTACCAGACCCAGCAGCACAAGCTAGTCAGGTCCAACTCACACCCACCCACACCCACTCATGTATTTATCTAACCTATTTTTAAAACTACACAACGTTTTAGCCTGAATAACTGTACTCGGGAGTTTGTTCCACTCATCCACAACTCTATTACCAAACCAGTGCTTTCCAATATCCTTCCTGAATCTGAATTTTTCAAACTTGAAACCACTGCTGAGAGTCCTGTCTTGGCTGGAAATTTTCAGCACACTATTTACATCCCCTTTATTTATTCCTGTTTTCCATTTATACACCTTGATCATATCTCCCCTAATTCTACGCCTTTCGAGAGAGTGCAGATTCAGGGCCTTCAGTCTATCCTCATAGGGAAGATTTATGATACATGGGATCACCTTTGTCATCCTCCTCTGTACGTTTTCCAGAGCATTTATATCCATTTTGTAATACGGTGACCAGAACTGAGCAGCATAGTCTAAATGAGGCCTAACCAAGGATATATAGAGTTGAAGAACAACCTGAGAACTTCTATTATTTATACTTCTAGATATGAAGCCAAGAATTCTGTTAGCTTTATTGCGAACACTAATGCACTGTTGTCTTGGTTTTAGATTACTGCTAACCAGAACTCCTAAATCCTTTTCGCAATCGGTAGTATTAAGATCTACATTATTTAGTTTATATGTGGCATGGCTATTTAACTGTCCAACATTTAGAACTTCGCATTTGTCGATATTAAACTGCATCTGCCACTTCTCCGACCATTGCATCAGTCTATTCAAATCATCCTGGAGTGCTCTAGTGTCCTCATTAGAATGAACTAGACAGCCTGTTTTGGTGTCATCAGCAAATTTGCTTATGTTGCTATGTATTCCCTCATCTATGTCGTTTATGTAAATTGTGAACAACAATGTGCCCAACAATGACCCCCGAGGAACACCGCTTGTGACATGCCCCCATTCTGATTTCTCCCCATTTATGCAAACTCTCTGCTGCCTATTTGTCAGCCATGCTTCTACCCAGGAAAAAATTTCTCCTATTCCATGTGCCTTAAGTTTCCCCAATAGCCTCTGGTGTGGAACTCTATTGAAAGCCTTACTGAAGTCTATATACACAATATCATATTCATTACAATGATCTACCTCCTCAAACACCTTAGTGAAAAAAGTTAGTAAATTCGTAAGACAGGAACGCCCCTTTGTAAAACCGTGTTGAGATTCATTAATCAATCTGTGCCTATCAAGATGGCTACGAATTGCTTCAGCAATTATTGATTCCATAAATTTTCCCACTATGGAGGTAAGGCTTATTGGTCTATAGTTCGAAGCTAAGGACCTGTCACCTGCCTTGTAAATAGGTATTACATTTGCCATTTTCCACTTATCAGGCACTATGCCAGTTTGTAGTGATATGTTAAAAAGATTAGCCAAAGATATGCTAAGTTCCTCTTTACATTCCTTTAATACCCTTGCAAACAGTTCATCAGGGCCTGGGGATTTGTTAGGTTTTAGTTTCTCTATTTGTCTGAGGACCATGTTACTAGTTACCGCAATCGTGAATAGTTTATCATCATCCTGTTCTACATAATCTATTATTTCAGGAATATCGCTAGTATTTTCCTGGGTGAAAACTGAGAGGAATAGGTATAGAGAATTTCACACATATCCTTATCACTGTCAGTGAACTGACCAGAGTTACTTTTAAGTGGGCCAATCTTGTCCCAAATCTTACATCTGTATACCTGAAAGAACCCTTTTGGGTTAGTCTTTGAATCTCTTGTGACCTTAGCCTCATAATCCCTTTTTGCTTTTCTTATTCCTTTCTTTATTTCTCTCTCTAATTGAATATATTGATTTCTTAACTGCCCATCCCCTCTTTTGATACGCCTATATATGCCTCTCTTTAGACCAGCGAGATGTTTTAATCTATTGTTCTTTCATTTGGGATCATTTTTTTTAGATCTAATTTCCCTACTCAGAACAAAAGTTGTCTGGGCAGCTAGAGCTATGCTCTGAAAAACGTCATATTGGCAACCAAGATCACCTACCTGATCCATAGTCAGGACACCCCAATTTAGCCCACCCAGGTAATTTTTCAGTCCCATGAAGTCGGCCAAGCAAAAATCTGGGACAGAGATTTGATTGCAGTTATCTGGGTAATTCCATGATATATTGAAGCTAAGTGATTTGTTATCACTTTCCCCAAGCTCATTATTAACCTCAAGATTATTAATTAGTGAATCTTTGTTGGCAAGAACCAAGTCAAGCAAATTGTTTCCTCTAGTTGGTTCTGTCACAACCTGTTTAAAAAGCAATCCTGAACCGTATCAAGAAAGTTGCTAGACTCAAGATATCCTGTCATATTGTTCCAATCAATTTGTCTAAAGTTAAAATCTCCCATTATCACAACATTTTCATATCTAGATGCCTTATGAATTTCGTCCCATAACAGCTTACTGCACTCCCTATCAAGGTTTGGGGCCTATAAATCACACCCAAAATTAATTTGTCACGTCCCTCGAGAAAATGTAGCCAAACAGATTCTGTGTTCGATGCTTCTAATCTTATATCATATCTAAGACAATTTAAATTTTCTCTGACATACATCACCACCCCACCACCCTTCCTGTTGACCCTATCAGTGTGGAATAGTTTATAACCCTGTATGTTGCATTCAGAAGACATTTCTCTAGCTTTCAGGTTGAACCAGGTCTCTGTTATACCAATAATATCTATATTACCTACACTTGCAAGTAATTTTAGCTCATCTATCTTATTTCTTAGACTCCTACTATTTGTATAGTAAACCTTAAGGGAGCTAGTCACTCGTTGCCCTCTACTATCTCTCTTTGTTTGTTGATCAATTGACTTGCCATTACTATCAACTTTATTTTGAATATTGTTTTTTAAACATATCCCTGAGGTATCCCGGTAATAACTGCTGTTTTTAACCCTAATGCTGCAGCCTGATTCTTTCCCACAAACACCCATACCTCTATAATCTATCAGTTTAAATTCCTAGACAAGTTATCAATTACCCTCTCAGTCAAATTGGCTAATGCAACCACTCCATCCCCAGAGAGATGAACCCCATCCCTTGCATACATATCATGTTTGCCAAAGAATAGGTCCCAGTTATCAATGAATGGGATTGCAAGTTCCTTGCAGTACCTGTCTGGAGTTTACCTGGAGAGAGTTCCGGGGGTCAACGCCCCCGCGGCCCGGTCTGTGACCAGGCCTCCTGGTGCATCAGAGCCTGATCAACCAGGCTGTTGCTGCTGGCTGCACGCAAACCAATGTACGAGCCACAGCCCGGCTGATCAGGAACCGACTTTAGGTGCTTGTCCAGTGCCAGCTTGAAGACTGCCAGGGGTCTGTTGGTAATCCCCCTTATGTATGCTGGGAGGCAGCTGAACAGTCTCGGGCCCCTGACACTTATTGTATGGTCTCTTAACGTGCTAGTGACACCCCTGCTTTTCATTGGGGGGATGTTGCATCATCTGCCAAGTCTTTTGCTTTCGTAGTGAGTGATTTTCGTGTGCAAGTTCGGTACTAGTCCCTCTAGGATTTTCCAGGTGTATATAATCATGTATCTCTCCCGCCTGCGTTCCAGGGAATACAGGTTTAGGAACCTCAAGCGCTCCCAGTAATTGAGATGTTTTATCTCCGTTATGCGCGCCGTGAAGGTTCTCTGTACATTTTCTAGGTCAGCAATTTCACCTGCCTTGAAAGGTGCTGTTAGTGTGCAGCAATATTCCAGCCTAGATAGAACAAGTGACCTGAAGAGTGTCATCATGGGCTTGGCCTCCCTAGTTTTGAAGGTTCTCATTATCCATCCTGTCATTTTTCTAGCAGATGCGATTGATACAATGTTATGGTCCTTGAAGGTGAGATCCTCCGACATGATCACTCCCAGGTCTTTGACGTTGGTGTTTCGCTCTATTTTGTGGCCAGAATTTGTTTTGTACTCTGATGAAGATTTAATTTCCTCGTGTTTACCATATCTGAGTAATTGAAATTTCTCATCGTTGAACTTCATATTGTTTTCTGCAGCCCACTGAAAGATTTGGTTGATGTCCACCTGGAGCCTTGCAGTGTCTGCAATGGAAGACACTGTCATGCAGATTCGGGTGTCATCTGCAAAGGAAGACACGGTGCTGTAGCTGACATCCTTGTCATCTTTTAGCCGCTCTGTTATTCTTTTCCGTCGCCTGTAAAGGGAGCGCCTGTCTCTTTCTGTTTTACATCTACTCCTCCTTTTTCTTAGAGGAATAAGCCTTGTGCATACATTGAGTGCCACCAAGTTAATCTGTTCTAGGCACAAGTTGGGGTCCGTGTTGCTTAGTATATCTTCCCAGCTTATATCGGTTAGGACTTGGTTTACTTGGTCCCACTTTATGTTTTTGTTATTGAAGTTGAATTTGGTGAATGCTCCCTCGTGACTAGTCTCATTATGTCGGTCTGGGGCTCCACACATACATGTCTGAACCTCAATTATGTTGTGATCTGAGTATATTGTTTTTGATATGGTGACATTTCTTATCAGATCATCATTGTTAGTGAAGATGAGGTCTAGTGTATTCTCCAGTCTAGTAGGCTCTATTATTTGCTTGCTACTCCTACTAACACTTTGGTCACACTTCACAGACACGCACATGCATATATATATATACATACATCTAGGTTTTTCTCCTTTTTCTAAATAGCTCTTGTTCTTTTTTATTTCTTCTATTGTCCATGGGGAAGTGGAAAAGAATCTTTCCTCCGTAAGCCATGCGTGTCGTATGAGGCGACTAAAATGCCGGGAGCAATGGGCTAGTAACCCCTTCTCCTGTATACAATTACTAAAAAAGAGAAGAAGAAAAACTTTATAAAACTGGGTTGCTTAAATGTGCGTGGATGTAGTGCGGATGACAAGAAACAGATGATTGCTGATGTTATGAATGAAAAGAAGTTGGATGTCCTGGCCCTAAGCGAAACAAAGCTGAAGGGGGTAGGAGAGTTTCAGTGGGGGGAAATAAATGGGATTAAATCTGGAGTATCTGAGAGAGTTAGAGCAAAGGAAGGGGTAGCAGTAATGTTAAATGATCAGTTATGGAAGGAGAAAAGAGAATATGAATGTGTAAATTCAAGAATTATGTGGATTAAAGTAAAGGTTGGATGCGAGAAGTGGGTCATAATAAGCGTGTATGCACCTGGAGAAGAGAGGAATGCAGAGGAGAGAGAGAGATTTTGGGAGATGTTAAGTGAATGTATAGGAGCCTTTGAACCAAGTGAGAGAGTAATTGTGGTAGGGGACTTGAATGCTAAAGTAGGAGAAACTTTTAGAGAGGGTGTGGTAGGTAAGTTTGGGGTGCCAGGTGTAAATGATAATGGGAGCCCTTTGATTGAACTTTGTATAGAAAGGGGTTTAGTTATAGGTAATACATATTTTAAGAAAAAGAGGATAAATAAGTATACACGATATGATGTAGGGCGAAATGACAGTAGTTTGTTGGATTATGTATTGGTAGATAAAAGACTGTTGAGTAGACTTCAGGATGTACATGTTTATAGAGGGGCCACAGATATATCAGATCACTTTCTAGTTGTAGCTACACTGAGAGTAAAAGGTAGATGGGATACAAGGAGAATAGAAGCATCAGGGAAGAGAGAGGTGAAGGTTTATAAACTAAAAGAGGAGGCAGTTAGGGTAAGATATAAACAGCTATTGGAGGATAGATGGGCTAATGAGAGCATAGGCAATGGGGTCGAAGAGGTATGGGGTAGGTTTAAAAATGTAGTGTTAGAGTGTTCAGCAGAAGTTTGTGGTTACAGGAAAGTGGGTGCAGGAGGGAAGAGGAGCGATTGGTGGAATGATGATGTAAAGAGAGTAGTAAGGGAGAAAAAGTTAGCATATGAGAAGTTTTTACAAAGTAGAAGTGATGCAAGGAGGGAAGAGTATATGGAGAAAAAGAGAGAGGTTAAGAGAGTGGTGAAGCAATGTAAAAAGAGAGCAAATGAGAGAGTGGGTGAGATGTTATCAACAAATTTTGTTGAAAATAAGAAAAAGTTTTGGAGTGAGATTAACAAGTTAAGAAAGCCTAGAGAACAAATGGATTTGTCAGTTAAAAATAGGAGAGGAGAGTTATTAAATGGAGAGTTAGAGGTATTGGGAAGATGGAAGGAATATTTTGAGGAATTGTTAAATGTTGATGAAGATAGGGAAGCTGTGATTTCGTGTATAGGGCAAGGAGGAATAACATCTTGTAGGAGTGAGGAAGAGCCAGTTGTGAGTGTGGGGGAAGTTCGTGAGGCAGTAGGTAAAATGAAAGGGGGTAAGGCAGCCGGGATTGATGGGATAAAGATAGAAATGTTAAAAGCAGGTGGGGATATAGTTTTGGAGTGGTTGGTGCAATTGTTTAATAAATGTATGGAAGAGGGTAAGGTACCTAGGGATTGGCAGAGAGCATGCATAGTTCCTTTGTATAAAGGCAAAGGGGATAAAAGAGAGTGCAAAAATTATAGGGGGATAAGTCTGTTGAGTGTACCTGGTAAAGTGTATGGTAGAGTTATAATTGAAAGAATTAAGAGTAAGACGGAGAATAGGATAGCAGATGAACAAGGAGGCTTTAGGAAAGGTAGGGGGTGTGTGGACCAGGTGTTTACAGTGAAACATATAAGTGAACAGTATTTAGATAAGGCTAAAGAGGTCTTTGTGGCATTTATGGATTTGGAAAAGGCGTATGACAGGGTGGATAGGGGGGCAATGTGGCAGATGTTGCAAGTGTATGGTGTAGGAGGTAGGTTACTGAAAGCAGTGAAGAGTTTTTACGAGGATAGTGAGGCTCAAGTTAGAGTATGTAGGAAAGAGGGAAACTTTTTCCCAGTAAAAGTAGGCCTTAGACAAGGATGTGTGATGTCACCGTGGTTGTTTAATATATTTATAGATGGGGTTGTAAGAGAAGTAAATGCGAGGGTCTTGGCAAGAGGCGTGGAGTTAAAAGATAAAGAATCACACACAAAGTGGGAGTTGTCACAGCTGCTCTTTGCTGATGACACTGTGCTCTTGGGAGATTCTGAAGAGAAGTTGCAGAGATTGGTGGATGAATTTGGTAGGGTGTGCAAAAGAAGAAAATTAAAGGTGAATACAGGAAAGAGTAAGGTTATGAGGATAACAAAAAGATTAGGTGATGAAAGATTGAATATCAGATTGGAGGGAGAGAGTATGGAGGAGGTGAACGTATTCAGATATTTGGGAGTGGACGTGTCAGCGGATGGGTCTATGAAAGATGAGGTGAATCATAGAATTGATGAGGGAAAAAGAGTGAGTGGTGCACTTAGGAGTCTGTGGAGACAAAGAACTTTGTCCTTGGAGGCAAAGAGGGGAATGTATGAGAGTATAGTTTTACCAACGCTCTTATATGGGTGTGAAGCGTGGGTGATGAATGTTGCAGCGAGGAGAAGGCTGGAGGCAGTGGAGATGTCATGTCTGAGGGCAATGTGTGGTGTGAATATAATGCAGAGAATTCGTAGTTTGGAAGTTAGGAGGAGGTGCGGGATTACCAAAACTGTTGTCCAGAGGGCTGAGGAAGGGTTGTTGAGGTGGTTCGGACATGTAGAGAGAATGGAGCGAAACAGAATGACTTCAAGAGTGTATCAGTCTGTAGTGGAAGGAAGGCGGGGTAGGGGTCGGCCTAGGAAGGGTTGGAGGGAGGGGGTAAAGGAGGTTTTGTGTGCGAGGGGCTTGGACTTCCAGCAGGCATGCTTGAGCGTGTTTGATAGGAGTGAATGGAGACAAATGGTTTTTAATACTTGACGTGCTGTTGGAGTGTGAGCAAAGTAACATTTATGAAGGGATTCAGGGAAACCGGCAGGCCGGACTTGAGTCCTGGAGATGGGAAGTACAGTGCCTGCACTCTGAAGGAGGGGTGTTAATGTTGCAGTTTAAAAACTGTAGTGTAAAGCACCCTTCTGGCAAGACAGTGATGGAGTGAATGATGGTGAAAGTTTTTCTTTTTCGGGCCACCCTGCCTTGGTGGGAATCGGCCGGTGTGATAATAATAAAAAAAATATTTAAAAGCTCGTGTGAGTGTGAGTTTTCATCAGAGCTGCCTCCTGGTGTTATTACTGCAACAGTGGAAGTTTTAGCAGTAAAGGTCGAGAACCAAAACCTAGTCATTGTGGTAGTCTACAAGCCTCCGGATGCAACATCCCAGCAATTCCAGGAACAGCTGTTAAAAATTGACCACTGTCTGGAAAATCTTCCAGCTCCTGCACCCAACATCTTGCTCCTGGGGGATTTCAACTTAAGGCACCTAAAATGGAGGAATATAGCAAATAATATTGTTGCAGTAATAACACCAGGAGGCAGCTCTGATGAAAACTCACACTCACACGAGCTTTTAAATCTCTGCACAAAATTCAATTTAAACCAGCAAATAATAGAGCCTACTAGACTGGAGAATACACTAGACCTCATATTCACTAACAATGATGATCTGATAAGAAATGTCACCATATCAAAAACAATATACTCAGATCACAACATAATTGAGGTTCAGACATGTATGCGAGGAGCCCCAGACCGACAAAATGAGACTAGTCACGAGGGAGCATTCACCAAATTCAACTTCAATAACAAAAACATAAAGTGGGACCAAGTAAACCAAGTCCTAACCGATATAAGCTGGGAAGATATACTAAGCAACACAGACCCAAACTTATGCCTAGAACAGATTAACTCGGTGGCACTCGATGTATGCACAAGGCTTATTCCTCTAAGAAAAAGGAGGAGTAGATGTAAAATAGAAAGAGACAGGCGCTCCCTTTACAGGCGACGGAAAAGAATAACAGAGCGGCTAAAAGAGGTCAATATATCTGAAATGCGCAGGGAGACACTGGTCAGAGAAATAGCAAGCATCGAACTTAAGCTAAAAGAATCCTTTAGGAGTCAGGAATCGCGGGAAGAACTAAAACCTATAAATGAAATCGAAAGAAACCCAAAGTATTTCTTCTCCTATGCCAAATCAAAATCGAGAACAACGCCCAGTATTGGGCCCCTACTTAAACAAGATGGGTCCTACACAGATGACAGCAAGGAAATGAGTGAGCTACTCAAGTCCCAATATGACTCAGTTTTTAGCAAGCCGCTAACCAGACTGAGAGTCGAAGATCAAAATTAATTTTTTATGAGAGAGCCACAAAATTTGATTAACACAAGCCTATCCGATGTTATCCTGACGCCAAATGACTTCGAACAGGCGATAAATGACATGCCCATGCACTCTGCCCCAGGGCCAGACTCATGGAACTCTGTGTTCATCAAGAACTGCAAGAAGCCCCTATCACGAGCCTTTTCCATCCTATGGAGAGGGAGCATGGACACGGGGGTCGTCCCTCAGTTACTAAAAACAACAGACATAGCCCCACTCCACAAAGGGGGCAGTAAAGCAACAGCAAAGAACTACAGACCAATAGCACTAACATCCCATATCATAAAAATCTTTGAAAGGGTCCTAAGAAGCAAGATCACCACCCATCTAGAAACCCATCAGTTACACAACCCAGGGCAACATGGGTTTAGAACAGGTCGCTCCTGTCTGTCTCAACTACTGGATCACTACGACAAGGTCCTAAATGCACTAGAAGACAAAAAGAATGCAGATGTAATATATACAGACTTTGCAAAAGCCTTCGACAAGTGTGACCATGGCGTAAGAGCGCACAAAATGCGCGCTAAAGGAATAACAGGAAAAGTCGGTCGATGGATCTATAATTTCCTCACTAACAGAACACAGAGAGTAGTCGTCAACAGAGTAAAGTCCGAGGCAGCTACGGTGAAAAGCTCTGTTCCACAAGGCACAGTACTAGCTCCCATCTTGTTCCTCATCCTCATATCCGACATAGACAAGGATGTCAGCCACAGCACCGTGTCTTCCTTTGCAGATGACACCCGAATCTGCATGACAGTGTCTTCCATTGCAGACACTGCAAGGCTCCAGGCGGACATCAACCAAATCTTTCAGTGGGCTGCAGAAAACAATATGAAGTTCAACGATGAGAAATTTCAATTACTCAGATATGGTAAACATGAGGAAATTAAATCTTCATCAGAGTACAAAACAAATTCTGGCCACAAAATAGAGCGAAACACCAACGTCAAAGACCTGGGAGTGATTATGTCGGAGGATCTCACCTTCAAGGACCATAACATTGTATCAATCACATCTGCTAGAAAAATGACAGGATGGATAATGAGAACCTTCAAAACTAGGGAGGCCAAGCCCATGATGACACTCTTCAGGTCACTTGTTCTATCTAGGCTGGAATATTGCTGCACTCTAACAGCACCTTTCAAGGCAGGTGAAATTGCCGACCTAGAAAATGTACAGAGAACTTTCACGGCGCGCATAACGGAGATAAAACACCTCAATTACTGGGAGCGCTTGAGGTTTCTAAACCTGTATTCCCTGGAACGCAGGAGGGAGAGATACATGATTATATACACCTGGAAAATCCTAGAGGGACTAGTACCGAACTTGCACACGAAAATCACTCACTACGAAAGCAAAAGACTTGGCAGACGATGCACCATTCCCCCAATGAAAAGCAGGGGTGTCACTAGCACGTTAAGAGACCATACAATAAGTGTCAGGGGCCCGAGACTGTTCAACTGCCTCCCAGCACACATAAGGGGGATTACCAACAGACCCCTGGCAGTCTTCAAGCTGGCACTGGACAAGCACCTAAAGTCAGTTCCTGATCAGCCGGGCTGTGGCTCGTACGTTGGTTTGCGTGCAGCCAGCAGCAACAGCCTGGTTGATCAGGCGCTGATCCACCAGGAGGCCTGGTCACAGACCGGGCCGCGGGGGCGTTGACCCCCGAAACTCTCTCCAGGTAAACTCCAGGTAATATTATTTGCTATATTCCTCCATTTTAGGTGCCTTAAGTTGAAATCCCCCAGGAGCAAGATGTTGGGTGCAGGAGCTGGAAGATTTTCCAGACAGTGGTCAATTTTTAACAGCTGTTCCTGGAATTGCTGGGATGTTGCATCCGGAGGCTTGTAGACTACCACAATGACTAGGTTTTGGTTCTCGACCTTTACTGCTAAAACTTCCACTACATCATTTGAGGCATTAAGCAGTTCTGTGCAAACAAGTGACTCTGCAATGTACAGGCCAACCCCCCCCCTTTTGCCTGTTCACTCTGTCACATCTGTATAGGTTGTAACCTGGGATCCATATTTCGTTGTCCAAGTGATCCTTTATGTGGGTCTCAGTGAAAGCCGCGAACATTGCCTTTGCCTCTGCAAGCAGTCCACGGATGAAAGGTATTTTCTTGTTTGTTGCTGGCTTTAGACCCTGTATATTTGCAAAGAAGAATGTCATCGGACTGGTGGTATTGTTGGTACTGGGGGGGGATTTTTTTTCCGGCATTAGTATCTGTATCTGTTGGTTTGGAGTGGAGGCCATCGACTGTGGTTCCACCCCAGGAATGACTGGATTTGGTGTATGATTTCTGCCATTTCCTGCCAGTTTTTTTTCCTTCCTGGCACTAAAAAACCTCTCCCTCTTGAGTGGCTGTGGCTATCCAGGTTTTCCCATGGCCTGGATGTTTTGTATCTTTTTGTCCCCTTTAAATGGTGTGCCTGGCAATTTAAGTTATTGCACAGTCTTTCCTGTACTGAAGAGGTACACATTTCAGGGTGAAAAAGCTTACAGGAAGGGAGTTTGCATTTTCCTGTTGTCATATGGGCATGGCATTTTCTAGGGTGGTCATAGCTGCATGTCTCGTCTGTTTTTCCAGATTTCCCATGTCTGCAGATACCAAGTGCATAGTATGTGCACAGGCTTGGTTTCTGTTTGCCTTGGGTTTCTGTGACTGTATACCCTGTTGGTGCATGTTTCCCCTGTCTTATTCCTATCCTCCCTAGCACCAACAATGGAGCTCCCACCAGTTGTTTTTGGTAATATATCCTCACTATTGCTAGTGGAGTCCTCTTGTTTGCTATTTCCTGTGGTATTTCTAGTTTGCAATATTGGTTTTATCTTGTCTTTGAATACACTTGTTTCCCCACTACGGCTCCTGTCCCCTATGAGGTCATTTATATGTATTCCTTCCTGCGTATAATTCCCGACTACCTGGACAAAATCTCCAGCTTCACCATTACTGTCTCCCAGGACAGCACCTCCAGCTTCACCATTACTGTCTCCCAGGACAGCACCTCCAGCTTCACCATTACTGTCTCCCAGGACAGCACTATCAGCCCCACATTTACTGACTACCAGGACATCACCTCCAGCCTTACAGTTTCTGACTACATGGCCAGTATCAAGGGCAGTACCATTCAGCCCAGACTTTTTATGTTCCCATCTGTTGTAGAAAGCTTCCAGGTTTTCTATGAAAGCAGCTTTGATGTTATCCTCTTTTAATACCCTTGTGATTTTAGTCCACAGATTTATCTCATTTGGGCATACCCAAAAACACTTCCCTGTTTTAATACTGCTTGTAGCTAGTTCTTGGATATCTGCACAAGGGGCGTGACACCAATTTCCACAAAAATGACAATTTATCCATGTGGAAGCCCGTTTGTTCGATTGACTGCAGACTACACAGAGCTTCATAATGATTTGAATGGTTGATTTACTGTAATTCTACTAGCAACCTCTTGAATACTCTATTAATAACCTCCTTAAATGAAGCTCTAGCTATTTGTATTTCTATTTCTAACTGTACTTGTATATTGGACAGCTTACCGTGTACGTTCCTGATTTATATTTATTGTTTATGTTTGATAAGGGCGCCTACAACCCCATCCGTTTACAGTCTGCTTTATTGTCTAACGAATCCGTTTGAAACCAGTCAAGGGTTCGGACCAGTCAAGGGTTTGGAACCAGTCTGATCTGATCAGTGGGTCACTTATTTAAAACATACTGGTCGGTGATTTGGGCTAACACATGAAGGATCTACTTGAAATTATCTACCCGAGTAATATGTGATTTGATTGATACAAAAGTATAACTTGCGTGTTGAAGAACCGGTGATTTCTGGGAGCTCCTACAATGACGAACGGTCGAGCCTCAACCCTTGTTTATCAATCGCTGTATCTAGCTTTTCTAGTTTTTTTTCGTCTCCACCACAATAAATGCTATATTATCACTATAGTTGACTGGTGGAAATTTTGGAGGAAGGACGCTTTTTCTGTAGTAATAATTGCTTCTCGTTGTGTATATTGCGACCACTGGTAACTACAGGTTATATGAAATTCACAGTATACGTCTGGTATTTCAAGAAAAAAGAAACTAATTTATACCAATTGCCCTAGACATCCATTCACTGCCCACTCCCTTTCTAGGCAAGATGCTATATATGACTGGGATCCCTCCCTTAGACCTAACTACTTCTATGGCTGACCTGTACTTATGCAGCAGCTCCTCTCTCCTGCCCTTCATATTGTCATTACCCCCAGCACTAAGACAGATAATGGGCTTGTTCCCATTACCTGCCATAATATTATCCAACCTGCTGACTATGTCACCAACACCAGCTCCAGGAAGGCACACTCTCTGTCTGACCTTTCTGTCTCTGTTACACAATGCACAGTCCATATATATCTTACTTGAGAATCGCCTATTAAAATATTCTTACCTTGATTAGCAGGGGAATCAGTGGTACATTCAAACTCACTAACCACTGATGTACACTCGTTTTGGAGAACAGAGAATCGATTTCCTATCTTCACATCTTCTCTATGAACTCTCCTCATCTTCCTTCTTCCTGAACTGTGAACCACTTGCCACTTAAAGCGGCTGCCACCATCACTGCTGGTGACCATTTCCTCCTTACCAGCTAAATCATTCTCACACACACTCCCAAACTCATCGATGTGAAGCTTCAGCCTCCTATTTTCCTCCTGAAGTAGAAGAATCTCCTTCAACACTTGAACCTGAGATTCTAAAACACTACAACACACAATTTTATACCAAAGCGTTTCCTCTTGCTTGGTATGTATTGCTTGAATGAGAGTCTTCCTTTGAACAGAATCAAAGACTCATTAATAACAAGCTTCCTGAAGGGATAAAAATACATATTGAATTTCTGTTTCAGATGCACAAACACATTCCTAATCTTATATAACCTGTCGTTTCTGTCAGACCTGGTTTTGTCTAAGTGAAGCATAGTAGCGCAAATCGATTCACTCTTATTATATCACTGAAACCTGGAGTTGCAATCAGGCGGTCTGTTAACCAGTATGATTTCACACTGTGCTTATACACACGTGGCATAAGCATTATTGTGGCAAACCAAAGATACATCTCAGCTACAGTTGTCTCCTTCCACTGGTGTAGCCGTGAGCTTGGTGAAAGTATTGTTTGCCATGGTGTACTCGTAGTATCTGTTGCTTTCCCTGACAATAATTTCAATCAGGGGTTCGTCAAAGAATAACTCGAAACATTCCAGTTCACTGGCATTGTTCCCAAGTGTACAAGATGGCCGTATTCCACTTTGACTTTCATCAAAGTGATGGGGATTGGGAACAAAATTGGCTGCTTCCTGCCAATCCCAGGTGCGGTCTGCTGGTGGGTACTGGATATTGACAGGTGGTTGTGGTGGGTGGGTGGGGGATGGTGGCCTTTCTTGTAGATCAGCTGAGGCAGCGGCGTGGGTGGCAGCATGGCCCACTGCTGGTGCCTCACAGCCGGCACCACCACTACCATGCACATTTTCCATCCCAATTGCAACACTATCATCTTTATTTTCACTGTCTGTTCCTGTTGTACAGCCATGGAATGTACTCCGAGATGTACTCCTTCCCCTTGGAATAGCATATGGCACACTACCAGAGCGCACATATCGTCGTATATACTGACACTTCACTGGAGAATATTCCACTTCACTATCACTACTGGCACTGTTTTCAAGAGCTTGGAGTTCATATTCACTATCACTATCATCACCAATGCTCACATCTGAGTCTGGGATTTGGGAAAATAGGAGTTTCCTCTTTGATTCTGGTACAACTGAACGTGAACAAGACGGCCCAGCAGCAGAGGTGGAAGGCTGAGGGTCGTCTGGGTTTTCCTCACTATTACCGGTATTATGGTCATTAGTTTCGGTCACAACCTCACCAAAACCTTGAAACTCATCTTCACTGGCAGTTCCATCTGTATTAGATCATTATTATTATTATTATTATTATAAAAAAAGAAGCACTAAACCACAAGGGCTATACAGCGCTGCAGGGCAGGAAGGAAGCAGGGGTATCAGGTGGCAAAAGGGAGAGGGATAATTAGTAGGGTACAGAGAACAACAGGGCAGTGGATAGTACAGGGGTAAAGGGTAGCAAGAGATTGAGGTAGAAAGGGCGGAGGGGAGTGTGAAAGGTATCGTCATCAGAGTTTGTGGAGTAAGTCAATTGTTGTTAAGAAGTCAATGAGAGAGTCAGGATTAAAGGAGGGTCCATCAGCAAGAAGGGAAGGTAAAGAAGTAATCGAGTGGAGGTAAATTCTGCATGCTCGTTGATAGAGAGGGCAGTCTAACAGAATGTGGCTAACCGATACTGGAACCTGACATGTCTCTCAGAGAGGAACAGGCTGCCTCTCCATGAGGTACCCATGAGTAAGATGAGTGTGGCCAATGTGAAGATGGGAGAGAGTAGTTTCCCAACCTCGACACTGATGACAAGAAGACGGCCAGTAACCTATACTCGGTTTAATAGAATGAAGTTTGTTACCAAGTAGATTAGACCAATGTTGTTGCCAACAGGTGTGAAGGTGGGTAGCTATTACAGCAAAATAGTCCGTAAATGGAACACCTCTATATGAAACTGGTAGGTCATGTACTGCTGACCGCGCAGCAGTGTCTGCCTGTTCATTGCCCTGTACATCAACATGACCAGGGACCCAACAAAAACAATATCTTTATGCTTGGTAGAGATACGGCCTAGCCAAAGTTGGATACAGAGGACTAGGGGGTGAGGTGTATCAAATTTTCGTATAGCCTGAAGAGCACTAAGGGAGTCTGAGACAACCACAAATGATGACACAGGCATAGATGCAATACGGGTAAGTGCTGCAAGAATGGCATACAATTCAGTTGTAAAAATGCTAGCCGAGGACAGTAAATGTCCTCGCACGACACTGTCCAGAAACACTGCTGCGAATCCGACTTAGAGCCATCTGTGTACACTGCGACGGCACGAAAATGAGAGCGGAAGTGGTCAAGAAAAAGGGAGCGGGAAGCTACCGTAGGCAGTTGGGCTTTCGTGCAAGGGAGTGAGAAAGAACAGACTCGAACAGCTGGAACTTCCCAGGGAGGGTAGAGAAAAGTGAGATGCTACATGAACATAGACAGGTGGTAACTGAAGGGAAGACAAGAGCGAATGTAGTTGAAGAGAAAAGGGACGGAGCAAACTGGGGCGATGAACAAATAAAGAATGTCTACTAACATTGGTGACTATTCTATATATGGAAGGATTGCGGAGATCATGAGAGTGAACATAGTAGTGAAGGCAATGGGCATCATGGCGATCAGACAAGGATGGAATATTCGCTTCTGCATAGAGGCTCTCAACAGGGGAAGAGCGAAAAGCACCAAGGCACAAACGTAATCCCTGGTGATGGATGGGATTAAGGCTCGAGAGAGTAGTAGGAGAAGCCGCTGAATAGATCTGATCACCATAATCGAGTTTCGATAAAATGAGGGCTGAATGTAGGTGAAGGAGAGTTCAACAATCAGCTCCCCATGAAAGATGAGCAAGGGTTTTAAGAAGGTTCAGCCGGTTGTGACGAGTTGCCTTCAGAGAGGTAATGCGAGGTTTCCAGGATAACTTACGGTCAAAGAGAAGGCCTAGAAACTTGACTGTATCACGTTCAGGGATACGTGAGCCATAGAGGTACAAAGGATGATCAGAGATGACAGAGCGTCTAGTGAAAGTAATTTGGTGAGTTTTGGTACTGGAAAATTTAAACCCATGCGTGGTGGCCCAGTTGGAAACACGGTCGACTGCATGCTGGAGAGAAACTGTAATGAGGTGACAGTCAGCGCCTGCACAAGCTATAGCGAAGTCATCAACATAGAGTGATGACCAAATATTGGATGGAAGACTAGAGGCCAAATCATTTATAGCAAGGAGAAAAAGTGTTGTGCTCAGAACGCATCCCTGAGGGACACCCTCAGCTCCATCTGTATTAGAACTGTCACTGGGGAACACAAGTGTCCCAATTTGCTGAGGAGTGAGGAGCTTCTTACCGCGAGGCATGGTGAACAAGGTCTACTAAAATGGCGTTCCCACAATGCACCACTGGGTCCCAGAATTTTTTTTCTACTGCGCACACTGACCACGCAGACCCATTCTCTCACATCTAAGCCTACCAGTTGTTTCCCGCTTAATTTGAAGCTGCTAGAATTTATGTGTACTAGTATGGCACCAACCTTGAAACGTTTAAGAAGGGCCTGCAAAGAATTGGCCAGAAGGCCTGCTGCTGTGTTCCTTCATTCTTATATTCTTAAATTTATTCAGGTATTCTATATTTACTTTCCCCTCAAGGAAGGTTCCTTGATGTTGGTGAGGGGCTCTTGATTTAGGGAATTGGATCTGTGCTCCAGTTCCCCGAATTAAGCCTGAATGCCTTCCACATCCCCCCCCCCCAGGTGCTGTATAATCCTCCGGGTTTAGCGCTTCCCCCTTGATTATAATAATAATAATAATAATAATAATAATAATAATATATTTACTTTATTTCAATTGTTTTCGCTCATCAGTGTTCTATCATCAGATGGAAGAAGTATTGCTGAAACAAAAGTACAAGTTTCAAGATGAAATGAAACTATTTCCTACAAATGGCTTATTAGACAGGCTGTGATATATGTGTGTGTGTGTGTGTGTGTGTGTGTGTGTGTGTGTGTGTGTGTGTGTGTGTGTGTGTGTGTGTGTGTGTGTGTGTGCACAGGCTGCTGGCAGTTTGTGGCATTCAATAAAGAAATCTGACCTAAAACTGTGGAGTGAGAAAATAGCCGTTAAAATTAGTTACAGTCTTAATGTGTTAGTTATCATTATAGACTCACAGTTTAAAACAATTTTTATTTTTCAGGTTTTTGGTGTTTTCAATATGCTGACCTATGCTGTGGGCTCCTTCTACTTGTACCGTGACTGGAAGGACTCGCATCCACAATCATCCTTCTCTGGCCCGGTTCTGAAGAGAAACCCATAAACATCTAGATGATTATTAGATGTGCTTAGCCTGACAGTGGCAGAATAACGTAAAGGCAAGAACGGCAGTTGCCTCAGAGGCCCCCGAAGCTCCTGGGTGTAAGGGGCTCCGTGGCTGTATTTTGTATACAAGAAATTGGCTTTAATGGAACATAAGAAATGAACCATTATATTCTCAAACTAATTTTGGTGTACAGTATTTTTTTGTGCAACATATTAAGCCATAACAAACATGAATAGATTTTAATGTATAAATATATAAATATTTTGCATATATAAGTGCTGGCCCAGGGTTCCACCTGCTCATAGTCCACCACTGCTTAGCCATTGAAGAAACTCCAGTTGATCACACAGGAGCCACTTATTCTTACCAAGTACAATCATACTCACTCACAGGTCACAAAGCCACTCACACTGTACACATATCCAAGATATTAGCAATCCCACTGTAACTGGAACTGAATTTTCTGATAAAAAAAAATAAACTATGTTAATAGGAAAGAAATTCATTGATATTCATAGGAATTATGGAAATTGCTTAAGAATGTTATTTTGATCTCCATATATGTTTATGAATGTCTTCACCTGAGAGCTTTATTTAGAGATGTTTTGTACCGAAGTGTTGTATTTGTTTAGGCAGAGTCACGTAGTTGTCAAGCTCAGCAGGAGCTAAGGAAACTCTGGGAATAATTAAGTGCCTAATTACCCTCTTGTTATTTCTTAGAATTTGGTTTATGTGTAACGTATGGTGTGAGCTGAGGCAGGATTGTGCTACTGTGCACACACCAGCCCAAAACTCATGCTGTACACCCAAGAGCTCACATTAACCCAAAATTCCTGAATACAGTATAAGAATCTTTGAAAAACCACATACTTCATTACTATGTTGACGGAGGCTTCCATGTATAGCATATGAGGTGCTCTGGAGAGTAAAGTTAAACATTATCCTAACATTGGTTATAAGAACTGCCATAAAAAAAAGCAGTTTCCAAAATATAATAAAAAATAAAACAATGAACTTTTCAATATACAGTGGACCCCCGCATAACGATATTATTTCAATCCAGAAGTCTGTTTGGGTGCCGTTATAGACCGAATTTGTTCCCATAAGAAATATTGTTTATTAGATTAGTCCATTTCAGACCCCTAAAAATACACCTACAAAAGCACTTACAAAAATAAACTTACATAATTGGTCGAGTTGGGAGCTGATCGTTATCCGGGGGTCCACTGTATATTTTCAAAATTCAGATAAATATGAGATGTTGCTCATAGGGTGAATTTGTTTACCTCTTCACCTCACTGGTTAATTATCCCTAGTCGACTCAAAAGATGTCTATAGGTTTTGCAACCTTGAAGTTCAAAGGAGGTGTATTAGATCAGGTTTCTCGAGCAGTGGACTATGGCCCCCAGGCAGGCAATGAGGGGGGGGTAGTAAATGCCTCAAATAACTGTTCTGCCATATCACTTAGAAACATTATAATTAGAGCAATATAATTTCTGAATAATACGTTGCCCCTCTCTTAATTTTGAAAATCAAATAAGTGAATAGGTCATCATGCACCCTGTCAAAAACACCTGTATATTATAGGTAAATATATTTGAACTTGCCAGAATTAAGCAATAACAGTAACAGTTAGACAGGTACATCATATCTTATGACTTTATTTAGGCTTTAATGTATATTTAACAAGATGAACTTTATATCGTAGTTTAATATATTTTCTCAAGACTACTCACAAATTAGCACAAAACATTATTATCTTCTGTTCAGTTACAAAGAAGACAATTATCTATTGAAATATTATAAACAATACATAAAATATACTTTTATAGATTTGTATAATATATAAAATTATGTATTTTGGCTCAAACTGACAATCAAAAATTCTATTTTTGTATGAGGGTAGAAGATAATTTTGAATATTAAATATTGTGTATCTTAATTCATATTTTGAAATATATATACAATTAATTTTTATCTTTTACACAATAACACTGTATCAATAACATAGCTTTAGAATTATATAAACAGTTTATATGAGAATAGATTTTCCATATAAATCTCTTGTCAATGATTTGTATGATTTGTATGACAAACTACAGTATATAAATACTGTATGTATAAAATCTAATAACTTTTATGACTATACAGTACGAGTATAAATCTTTTGTGTATAAAATAAAGTGATTTGTATAACTATCTGGCTAGGTGTGTGAAATCAGGTATTTCAGCTAGGTATGTCAAAGTATGCTCTATATCAAGTTATTTTGTAATATGCAATGTGGCATGGTAAAAAAAATCTGCCCTGTATGCATAGGTATGTAGTATGATACTTGGACATGTCTAGGACCAGAAACCATCACTGCCATAGTCTGTGCAGCTCAATTTTATGTGAATTTGTATAAAAAAAATTCCATCTGGGGAATGATAGAGACGTCAGTTATAAATGATTCAGGATTTTTTTTTTTTTTTTTTTTTTTTTACAACAAATTTTTGAAATTTAGAAATGATTTAAGCCCTTACACCCTGCATCATTATACATTAGAATGCAAAACAAAAAAAAACATTCATGAATTCAGAAAGAACTCACTCAAAACTTTCAAAAAATGTTAAATATTTTATCCACAGTCGCAAATTCCAACCATTCTGGAAAAATACCATGACGTTGCCTGTTGTAAATAACTCATAACCAATTAAACTTTTCTAAATTCAACAATACCATCATAAAATATTGTTTATTTTAAATAATTCAGAAAACACATAATCTACGTTGCAATGATTTTGAGATTGAATTCATATATTCATAAACTATTCAGTAACATTGTTTCCAATTCACACATAGTTCATTACCACTGTAACTTGCTTAGCCATCAGAATGATTGGGTCCCAATTCCTGGATCCATAATGTGTGTTTGTAATCTCTTGACTACCACCCACAGGATGGGTATGGGGTGCATAATAAAGATATTAAACTAACTGAATCAGCTAATTATCCTTTACAAAGATATTAATGACACTAGGTATTACAATGGTTTAATTTTTTTTACTTCACAATACAAAGACCTTAAGACCTTCCTACTTTGCCTCATACTTTGATCATTTTTTTTTTTAAAAAGTTTCTTACTCCAGGTTCTTCTCATAATATAACTACTGTGAGAAATTATGTATATGAAGTTTACAGGCACAGTCCTGAATTATTACACACACATTTGGGGAGGGCACAATTAAAACAGACATAACACTTACAGATATTAGTTGTACCTCAGAGATGGGTAGGATTTTAGGAACACTAGGTCACAACAGTATCCCTCCTTCGATACCCACCAACTCATCCCACACTCACATAAGCCAGACCTTTAACCCTTTCAGGGTCCGTCCCGTAGATCTACGGCTTTACGTTGAGGGTCCAAACCGTAGATCTACGTCATGAACTCAGCTCACTCTGAGTGGTACACTTGGGCCTAGATATGAGAGAATACATCTATGTGGTATGTGTGCACCACATAAAACAAATCCTGCAGCACACTGTGTATAATGAGAGAAAAAAACTGAAACCACGATTTTCGATTAAAACAGCAACTTTGCAGTGTTTTTTCGTATGTTTTTTATAGTTGTATTTGCAATTTCTTGGTCTCATTTGATAGAATGGAAGACATATTACAGAAATAGAGATGATTTTGATTGATTTTAGCACTGGAAATGGCTTGAAACTGAGCTCAAAGTAGCAGAAATGTTAAATTTTTGCCGATATTCAAGAGTAAACAAACGACCTCACACGTCTAATACACGCCAGCTGGTGGGTCTAATATACATTCACAAATGTGGTGATGATATTTATACAATTATTACAATATTGCATAACAGTAAATCTTCTATTTTTTGGTGTGAATAAAAATTGATTATGTGAATAAAAAATCAAAATGGGATTTATTTGTAAAGCCTCACTCAAAACATAACTAATGAACCGAGGAAATGTTAGTTTAGTGCCAGGAATACCTACATTGTTTATTCTGGACCCTATTTTGAAATTGGAATATTTTGAACTTTGTGTTAAACTGGCCAAATTACCAATTTCCGATCACTTTATTTTGTAGTTGAAACAGTTGACTTGGCTATTTCTTGTGCTCAATCGATAGAATAGAAGTAATACTAGTGAAATAGCTAAGAATTTGGTCGACTGGAATGATGTAATTGGCCTAAAATGGGAGTCAAAGTCGGCAAAATCGCCGATTTGTAAATATCACTGACACATCAAAATTCGCGAGAGCATAATTTCGTCAATTTTCCATCAAATTTCGTACTTTTTGTTTTATTACCTTCACAAAAAGATTCTCTACCATTTCATAAGAAAAAATAAATTTTTTTTTTTTGAAAATTCTTGGACACTGGGGCACCACTTCAGATTTTGGCCTTGGACCCTGAAGGGGTTAAATAGTTATGAATTATTAAATTTAGACCAGTAATACTGGTAAATTAGGTTTGTGGACTGTATATGGATTATTAATGACCTGACTTTACTAATTAGCGATTTGGTCCACAAACTATACACATTTATAGGAGAATGTATATATAAATTTTACATTACATAATAAGTGCATCATTATAAATACAATATCTTGATGAACACTTACCTGAATATTACTCGGGTCTCACATCCTAACGCTTCTCTAACACACAGATATACTAGAGGTTGGCCAACACAGAAATCTAATATAGTGAACTGAGGCGTGCCACCTTCCCAGACTAAGCCACGTCTCTTATATTCAACTTATCAACTTTATTGTAGCTAAGTCACTCTTGAATTTCATAATTACAGGAACCCACAACATTTACTTATTTCAAAGTCCTCAATTTGTGCCAATACACTCTCGTTATCAGGCATGATTAACCAGATTTTTTCTCTATTACTCCAATTATTTTAGACTACGTCACATTTCGACGCAACCCTCCAACCTGTGTGCTGGTTCTCTTGTGGCTGGAAAATTTTCCAAAAGTCACACCAGCACTACATTTTTTTAATCAAACAATATTATATTATTCAATATTTACACTGATTTCAAGAAAAATTGAAAACAAAAAAAAATCGACAACTACCAGCAACAGACTGTGTTTATTCAGAAATGCTTTAATGTCATTATAGGTGGGAGTTGATGATGCACATTCTTTCACATATACGAGAGGAGGTAGTGATAAAACTACTAGGATCTGGAAACAACTAGGAACTGAAAACAAGTAGGAACTGGAAACAACTAGGAACTGGAAACAAGTAAAAACTTGAAGTAACTAGGAACTTGAAACAACTAGGAACTGGAAAAAAATAGGAACTGGAAAAAACTAGGAACTGGAAACAACTAGGAACTGGAAACAACTAGGAACTTGAAAAAGCTAGGAACTGGAAACAACTAGGAACCTGAAACAACTAGGAACTTGAAACAAGTAACAGAACATCACCACAAGTTTAGCTCTGTTCCAGTAGCATGAACAACTGAAGTCATGGCACCACAAGCTTAGCTCTAATTCTGAAGCTACAAATAACTGCCCTTGTGGGTCAAGTGCCTAGTTATGATTATAATACAAATAACTGAAGTGATGATGCAACAAGCTTAGCTCTGTTTCTGTAGTTATTAGCAGGTATTCACAAATAAACAATGATTAGCATTATAAACAGTAAAATAACGTAGCATTTTCATATAGCATTGATTATGTTAGTAAAAGTAATTGATGCAACAATAATCATTGACTTATGGTCATGTATTATATTTGTGAGAAATTATGTACTACAAATTTCACAGGTAATGTCCAGAATTAACATCTCATAGACATAACTGGGGAGAACTCTGGCACATCTAAAACAGATTACACTTATTGATGATGATGTACCTCGGAGACGTGGAATTTTAGCCTTTTCAGGGTCCATGCCATAGTTCAAAGGCTTTGAAGCCAGTGTCAGTGCCATAGTTCTCAATGAGCTCAGCTCATTCACAATTATCTGAATGAGCTGAGCTCATTCAGATAAGCTATGTGTGGTAAATTTGGGCCTATATAGTGGAACCTCAAATATCGAACTTAATCTGTTCCAGGAGCTAGTTCTAAATTCGAAAAGTCTGAAAATCGAAGCAATATTTCCCATAAGAAATAATGGAAATACAATTAATTCATTCCAGAAACCCAAAAATATTCACAAAAAAATACATTTTAGAGAGATTAATTACACTTTTACATACACACAACAAATACTATAGTGTTCAATTATGTATATAAATATAAAATAACATTTTTACTTACCTTTATTGAAGATTGGTGATGGCATCTGGAAGATAGAGAGGAGGAGAGAGGGAGCTGGGGTTAGTGTTTGGAAGGAGAATCCCCCTCCATGAGGACTTCAGGTAAAGCCCTCTCTGGGGTTACTTCCCTTCTCTGTCTTTTAATGCCACTAGGACCAGCTTGAGAGCCATTGGACCCCTGTCTCACAAAATAACTGTCTACAGTCCTCTGTTTCTGGCACCTCTTTAACAATTCCCTAAAATGGGACATGGTTCTGTCACTGAACTGGTTCCAGGCAAATAATTGTCTCTGAAACACAATCACCTGCAATCTCTTTATCCTTGATCCACGCCAGCAACAACTTCTCAACCTCTTCAACTATTTGTGGTCTTTTTTTGGTTAACATATTAACACCTTTTGCAACATCAGCTTCCTTGATTTGTTCTTTCTTTGCCAGGATAGAACCGATGGTTGACTTGTTTTTCCCATACATCCTGGCAAGCTCAGCAAGTCTCACACCACTCTCATACTTCTGTATTATTTCCTTCTTCACATCTATGGTGTTTCTCACTTTCTTTACCACAGGGGTACCGCTAGCAAGTTTCTTTGGGCCCATGGTGGCTTATTTCACAGTCCCACAAGCACTAAACACAATGAAATAATCGTAAAATGTTTGAATGAGAGCGCAGGTTAGTGTTCACTCAAGCATCAACAAAGCCAGACTGGCTCACAGTGCCTGCGCAGGGACATGGACAGAGCGGGCTGGCGGACAGGTCCGGTACCCGGCGGTCCAAAAATAGGGGCGCATTCAATAATAGGGACAAAGTTGGTTCGAGAAAAGGATTCTATTTTTGAAACGTTCGATAAGTGATACGTTCGAAATTTGAGGTTCTACTGTATATGAGAGAATGGGTCAATGCAATAAGTGTGCACCATGCAAAAATAATCCTGCCCAATGTATTGCAAAATGAGTAAAAAAAAAAAAACTTGTGTTTTTGGTTGAAAATAGATTTTGTGGTGTATTTTCGGATGGTTTTTATGATTGTATTCTCAGTTTCTTGGTATCGACTGATAAAATGGAAGATATGTTACAGAAATAGAATAGATTTTGATTAGTTTCAGGACTGGAAGTAGCTTGGAACTGATCTCAAAGTAGGGGATTATTAAAATCAATAATAAAAGAAATATTAAATTTTTGCCAATACAGTGGACCCCCGCTTAACGATCACCTCCAAATGCGACCAATTATGTAAGTGTATTTATGTAAGTGCGTTTGTACGTGTATGTTTGGGGGTCTGAAATGGACTAATCTACTTCACAATATTCCTTATGGGAAAAAATTCGGTCAGTACAGGCACCTGAACATACTTCTGGAATGAAAAAAGTTCGTTAACCGGGGGTCCACTGTATTCCAGAGTATACAAATCACATCACGCATCCAACATGTCCACCTGGTCGGTCTAATATTTGTTCACAGATGCGCTGACATTATTTACACTATTACAATAATGTGTAACAGTAAATCTTTTACATTTTTGTGAATAAAAATATTTTTGTGCGAATAAATACAGCCTCTCCTCACTTAATGACGAAGTTCCATTCCTGAGACCACGTCGTTAAACAAATTCGTTGCTAAGTGAGGAGCATACTGTAATGGTAGTGAGTTTGTGTCAACCGTCTTTTAATGTCACCATTGCACCATTTATAACATTTCTAGCATATTTTTAACCCTTTGACTGTCGCAACAGAAAAGCTAGATACAGCGATTGATAAACAAGGGTGGAGGTCGACCGTTCGTCATTGTAGGAGTGCCAGCAGTCACCGGGTCTTCAACACGCAAGTTATACTTTTGTATCAATCAAATCACATATTACTCGGGTAGATAATTTCCAGTAGATCCTTCATGTGTTAGCTCAAATCACCGACCAGTATGGTTTAAATAAGTGACCCACTGATCAGATCAGATAGACTGGTCCGAACCCTTGACTGGTCCGAACCCTTGACTGGTCCGAACCCTTGACTGGTCCGAACCCTGGACTGGTTTCAAACAGTTTCGTTGTGCACTACCTAGCAGGTTATTAATAGAATATTCAAGAGGTTGCTAGTAGAATTGCAGTAAATCAACCATTCAAATCATTATGAAGCTGTGTGTAGTCTGTGGTCAGTCAAACAAACGGGCTTCCACATGCATAAATTGTCATTTTTGTGGAAATTGGTGTCACGCCCCTTGTGCAGATATCCAAGAACTAGCTACAAGCAGTATTAAAACAGGGAAGTGCTTTTGGGTATGCCCAAATGAGATAAATCTGTGGACTAAAATCACAAGGGTATTAAAAGAGGTCAACATCAAAGCTGCTTTCATAGAAAACCTGGAAGCTTTCTACAACAGATGGGAACATAAAAGGTCTGGGCTGAATGGTACTTCCCTTGATATTGGCCATGTAGTCAGAAACTGTAAGGCTGGAGATGATGTCCTGGTAGTCAGTAAATGGGGGGCTGATAGTGCTGTCCTGGGAGACAGTAATGGTGAAGCTGGAGGTGCTGTCCTGGGAGACAGTAATGGTGAAGCTGGAGGTGCTGTCCTGGGAGACAGTAATGGTGAAGCTGGAGATGCTGTCCTGGGAGACAGTAATGGGAAAGCTGGAGATGCTGTCCTGGGAGACAGTAATGGTGAAGCTGGAGATTTTGTCCAGGTAGTCGGGAATTATATGCAGGAAGGAATACATATAAATGACCTCATAGGGGACAGGAGCCATAGTAGGGAAACAAGTGTAGTCAAAGATAAGATAAAACCAATATTGCAAACTAGAAATACCGCAGGAAATAGCAAACAAGAGGACTCCACTAGCAATAGTGAGGATATATTACCAAAAACAACTGGTGGGAGCTCCATTGTTGGTGCTAGGGAGGATAGAAGTAAGACAGGGAAACATGCACCAACAGGGAATACAGTCACAGAAACCCAAGGCAAAGGGAAACCAAGCCTGTGCACATACTATGCACTCGGTATCTGCTGGCATGGGAAATCTGGAAAAACAGATGGGACGTGCAACTATGACCACCCTAGAAAATGCCATGCCCATATGACAACAGGAAAATGCAAACTCCCTTCCTGTAAGCTTTTTCACCCTGAACTGTGTACCTCTTCAGTACAGGAAAGACTGTGCTATAACTTAAATTGCCAGGCATACCATCTAAAGGGGACAAAAAGATACAAAACATCCAGGCCATGGGAAAACCTGGGTAGCCACAGCCACTCAAGAGGGAGAGGTTTTTTAGTGAAAGGAAGGAAAAAAAACTGGCAGGAAATGGCACAAATCGCACACCAAATCCAGTCATTCCTGGAGTGGAACCACAGTCGATGGCCTCCACTCCAAACCAACAGATACAGATACTAATGCCGGAAAAAAAATCCCCCCCAGTACCAACAATACCACCAGTCCGATAACATTCTTCTTTGCAAATATACGGGGTCTAAAGCCAGCAACAAACAACAAAATACCTTTCATCCGTGGACTGCTTGCAGAGGCAAAGGCAATGTTCGCGGCTTTCACTGAGACCCACATAAAGGATCACTTGGACAACGAAATATGGATCCCAGGTTACAACCTATACAGATGTGACAGAGTGAACAGGCAAAAGGGGGGGGGGTTGGCCTGTACATTGCAGAGTCACTTGTTTGCACAGAACTGCTAAATGCCTCAAATGATGTAGTGGAAGTTTTAGCAGTAAAGGTCGAGAACCAAAACCTAGTCATTGTGGTAGTCTACAAGCCTCCGGATGCAACATCCCAGCAATTCCAGGAACAGCTGTTAAAAATTGACCACTGTCTGGAAAACCTTCCAGCTCCTGCACCCAACATCTTGCTCCTGGGGGATTTCAACTTAAGGCACCTAAAATGGAGGAATATAGCAAATAATATTGTTGCAGTAATAACACCAGGAGGCAGCTCTGATGAAAACTCACACTCACACGAGCTTTTAAATCTCTGCACAAAATTCAATTTAAACCAGCAAATAATAGAGCCTACTAGACTGGAGAATACACTAGACCTCATCTTCACTAACAATGATGATCTGATAAGAAATGTCACCATATCAAAAACAATATACTCAGATCACAACATAATTGAGGTTCAGTCATGTATGCGCAGAGCCCCAGACCGACATAATGAGATTAGTCACGAGGGAGCATTCACCAAATTCAACTTCAATAACAAAAACATAAAGTGGGACCAAGTAAACCAAGTCCTAACCGATATAAGCTGGGAAGATATACTAAGCAACACAGACCCCAACTTATGCCTAGAACAGATTAACTCGGTGGCACTCGATGTATGCACAAGGCTTATTCCTCTAAGAAAAAGGAGGAGTAGATGTAAAACAGAAAGAGACAGGCGCTCCCTTTACAGGCGACGGAAAAGAATAACAGAGCGGCTAAAAGAGGTCAATATATCTGAAATGCGTAGGGAGACACTGGTCAGAGAAATAGCAAGCATCGAACTTAAGTTAAAAGAATCCTTTAGGAGTCAGGAATCGCGGGAAGAACTAAAAGCCATAAATGAAATCGAAAGAAACCCAAAGTATTTCTTCTCCTATGCCAAATCAAAATCGAGAACAACGTCCAGTATTGGGCCCCTACTTAAACAAGATGGGTCCTACACAGATGACAGCAAGGAAATGAGTGAGCTACTCAAGTCCCAATATGACTCAGTTTTTAGCAAGCCGCTAACCAGACTGAGAGTCGAAGATCAAAATGAATTTTTTATGGGAGAGCCACAAAATTTGATTAACACAAGCCTGTCCGATGTTATCCTGACGCCAAATGACTTCGAACAGGCGATAAATGACATGCCCATGCACTCTGCCCCAGGGCCAGACTCATGGAACTCTGTGTTCATCAAGAACTGCAAGAAGTCCCTATCACGAGCCTTTTCCATCGTATGGAGAGGGAGCATGGACACGGGGGTCGTCCCACAGTTACTAAAAACAACAGACATAGCCCCACTCCACAAAGGGGGCAGTAAAGCAACAGCAAAGAACTACAGACCAATAGCACTAACATCCCATATCATAAAAATCTTTGAAAGGGTCCTAAGAAGCAAGATCACCACCCATCTAGAAACCCATCAGTTACACAACCCAGGGCAACATGGGTTTAGAACAGGTCGCTCCTGTCTGTCTCAACTATTGGATCACTACGACAAGGTCCTAAATGCACTAGAAGACAAAAAGAATGCAGATGTAATATATACAGACTTTGCAAAAGCCTTCGACAAGTGTGACCATGGCGTAATAGCGCACAAAATGCGTGCTAAAGGAATAACAGGAAAAGTCGGTCGATGGATCTATAATTTCCTCACTAACAGAACACAGAGAGTAGTCGTCAACAGAGTAAAGTCCGAGGCAGCTACGGTGAAAAGCTCTGTTCCACAAGGCACAGTACTCGCTCCCATCTTGTTCCTCATCCTCATATCCGACATAGACAAGGATGTCAACCACAGCACCGTGTCTTCCTTTGCAGATGACACCCGAATCTGCATGACAGTGTCTTCCATTGCAGACACTGCAAAGCTCCAGGCGGACATCAACCAAATCTTTCAGTGGGCTGCAGAAAACAATATGAAGTTCAACGACGAGAAATTTCAATTACTCAGATATGGTAAACATGAGGAAATTAAATCTTCATCAGAGTACAAAACAAATTCTGGCCACAAAATAGAGCGAAACACCAACGTCAAAGACCTGGGAGTGATCATGTCGGAGGATCTCACCTTCAAGGACCATAACATTGTATCAATCGCATCTGCTAGAAAAATGACAGGATGGATAATGAGAACCTTCAAAACTAGGGAGGCCAAGCCCATGATGACACTCTTCAGGTCACTTGTTCTATCTAGGCTGGAATATTGCTGCACACTAACAGCACCTTTCAAGGCAGGTGAAATTGCCGACCTAGAAAATGTACAGAGAACTTTCACGGCGCGCATAACTAAGATAAAACACCTCAATTACTGGGAGCGCTTGAGGTTCCTAAACCTGTATTCCCTGGAACGCAGGAGGGAGAGATACATGATTATATACACCTGGAAAATCCTAGAGGGACTAGTACCGAACTTGCACACGAAAATCACTCACTACAAAAGCAAAAGACTTGGCAGACGATGCAACATCCCCCCAATGAAAAGCAGGGGTGTCACTAGCACGTTAAGAGACCATACAATAAGTGTCAGGGGCCCGAGACTGTTCAACTGCCTCCCAGCACACATAAGGGGGATTACCAACAGACCCCTGGCAGTCTTCAAGCTGGCACTGGACAAGCACCTAAAGTCAGTTCCTGATCAGCCGGGCTGTGGCTCGTACGTTGGTTTGCGTGCAGCCAGCAGCAACAGCCTGGTTGATCAGGCGCTGATCCACCAGGAGGCCTGGTCACAGACCGGGCCGCGGGGGCGTTGACCCCCGAAACTCTCTCCAGGTAAACTCCAGTGTTGTGTCGAGCAGGTGTTCAGTGTTGTGTCGAGCAGGTGTTCAGTGTTGTGTCGAGCAGGTGTTCAGTGTTGTGTCGAGCAGCTGTTCAGTGTTGTGTCGAGCAGCTGTTCTGTGTTGTGTCGAGCAGGTGTTCAGTGTTGTGTCGAGCAGGTGTTCAGTGTTGTGTCGAGCAGGTGTTCAGTGTTGTGTTGTGTCTCAGTACCCCTCAAGGAAGGTTCCTTGATGTTGGTGAGGGGCTCTTGATTTAGAGAATTGGATCTGTGCTCCAGTTCCCCGAATTAAGCCTGAATGCCTTCCACATCCCCCCCCCCCAGGCGCTGTATAATCCTCCGGGTTTAGCGCTTCCCCCTTGATTATAATAATAATAATAATAATGTGTCTCAGTAAGTTTTGTGTGAGCGTGTGGGTGACCCAACTCACTATAACTACTAACTAATCCACCAACACTCACGCAGGACTCTACATTCCCTGGGTAAGTCATAATATATACACACAAGTATATACCCTGAGGTGTCTCTCAGTATATATATACATAGAATTTAATTAAACTTCTTTATTTTACGTATTAAATCAACGTTGACTGGTATTGAACAGGTGATTTGCGGCCTTAATGATCCTGGTGTTGAACGAGACGTTTAACATTAATCAACTGAGATCAATAGTTGTTGCTAAGACAGTGATTATTTGACTTTATTATGCTTTCCCCTTTATTGATCAAATATTTTTATTTTATGACTGAACCCTTAAGACTGTGAATTTTTTTTTATATTTTATTTAAAACTCAGGTACAAAAATATATGGGTACATAATCAATATGTAACAAGATAGAGGCAGTGAACAATAATCAACTGTGACTACACAGTACTGAAGAAGCACATATATAATGACAGAACTGGCTGCTGCACTCAAACACCGCTTGTACGTACTGTGCTTCACATGAAAAGGTGGTCATACATACATATACATATATATATATATATATATATATATACATACATACATACATATACAACCCATCCAGTAAAGCTTACACTCCCCCCCCCCCATGAAAACGTGCCACTTTCACCTTAGATACACAGTGACAAAACTCTTATACATACACATTTGTAAAAGCATTAAAAACTTCAATGACAATATATATATAAACACAATCCAGCCAGCTAAACGGCTGACACTATAATACAAGGAATGTCTGAACATGATGGCTCACATCCACCATAGAACACAATCCACCCTACCCTCATATACCCTATGGTAATAATTAATATCGTGCACACTTCACCCCCCCCCCCACATGCCTAGTAACTGTGTCTGCCATCACCACTCATAACCACCAACAGTCCTTGATAGTAATTAGCATCTTATAATATATCACCCTAAAAACACGCTATACACATAAACCTACCACAATAATAAATAAATTTACACATTATTCCCTCCAGCAGACAGATTATTTACACTGTCGGAGATAATCTATACATCACATACTACAGAGAATGGACAACATTAGACATCTAAAATAATATGACATGTGTATCACATGACCTGCTATTGCAGAGATTACTTAAACTCCTACCCCCCCTCCAAGTGAAAAACTGACCAGTTTCACCTGGCTATACACAAGATCAAAAATTCATTCACTTGAACTTATATAATGAAAATACGAAAAAAAAAAAATCTGTAACAATATATAAGCAAAAACACCCCAGGCAAGATCTTACATTATATACAATACCAAAACGTTCCACTAGTTAAAAAACAGGTATGAAAACTCATTATTATGCAAGTTACATTGCTCATATATAGGTAGACATGTATAATTACAGGTTAAAATATGCTTATATACTAACATGCTTATGTACATCCTTACAAAACATGAAGGAATCCTTAGATAAATTATGATCATCGGTGTTCACAATAACACCAAGACATTACATTGAATATAACATTGAATATCACCTCAACATCCTTTCCTCACACAGTTCCCCACACACTCACACAATCGTCCTCTGCAACACACACAACCTCCCCCCCTGGGAAGGCCAGCCCGTTCATTCCCCTGACCGCTTATAAAGACCATAAATCCCTCAAAAGAAAGTCCCTGTAGCCCTCCGAGAAATCCCTCCCACCTCCTACCATATATTTCCGTTGCGACACTTTGTTCTATAAAAGGATGCTGCTATGGCCATCCTACGTTCCTCCGCCCCTTTGTCTCTCATTGCCCATGATATATACACAAAATCAACCATTAAGTAAGCCACTGCCCTTTGAACCTTTACCCCAACCCCACCTACATCTAAACTAAGCGCTCTCAAAACCGACAACCCTTTCCCCCCCACATACCGGATTACTTTCCCTAACCATTCCCGCACAATCCCTAGGCTTTCACAAAAAATAAACTACATGAAAAGCTGATTCATCTACCCCACAAACCTGACACACCCCACCCTCCCTTATTCGCCTGTTTCGTAAAACAACCCCAGACGGCAATATTCCGTGAATAAACCTATACATTACCTCCCTCACGCGTGGCCGGATGCGTAACCCTTTTAATCGGCCCCAAATGTCTTCCCATGCGTACATCGGGTACACTCCTTCCGTTGCCACTACCACCCTAGGCCATATCTTCCTCTCCATGGACCCTACCCGCATGTTTCTCGGCTCTCTGACCATCATCAATAGACGCAACAACTCCTCACCATCTCTCAAATCTTGTCCCTTCCACCATCTCCGAAGATCTCCCTGCAGCATCCCCAACCCTCCACTCCCTTCCCCCCGAGCCCTTAGCAACCCATGTTTCACATATACACACTTCAACCTTCTTTCCAAATGAATTAACCCCAGCCCTCCCAAGGCCACCGGAAGTGTTACCACCTCTCTTTTCAACCAATCGCATCCCGAACCCCAGATAAAACGGAAAACTCTGCTCAACAATCTCCGGACATCCCCATACACCAAAGGGTACAAAGCTGCCACATGCCATATTTTACTGTACAAAAGCACATTGACCACAATGACCCTCTGGTGTAGCGTAAGATGTGTCGGCCTCAATCCTGACAATCTTCCCAATACCCTATCTACCACACCCTTTGAATTATTCTCCCTCGCCATCTGAGCATTACCCATATACACAACTCCACAAATTTTCACCCGGTCCACGACACTCCACCTCACCCCCCCACCCCCGCCCTCCTGCCCATCCCATTCACCCAATATCATGAGCTTTGATTTATGCACATTCACTGCCATACCTGTTGCCATCCCAAAAACATCTATAACTCTCTCCAGACCCTCCAATCCCTCCCTCCCACTCACTAGGACAGTTGTGTCATCAACGTAACCTATGATACTGGGACTCCCACCTCGTATGTCCTCCCTTACCCCCTCCTGTATGCACCTTTCCACTGCCCTATAAAACGGATTCTGTAAACATGCAAATAATATTTGTGACAACGGGCAACCTTGCCTCAATCCCCTGCCCATTTTCACATGCAACCCCACCCTCCCATTTATCTGTACACACATCCCAGCTCCCCGATATAAAGTACGTGCCCAATTCACAATGTCCTCCCCGAACCCTTGCCACTCCATGATTCTCCACAGAGCCTCCCTCTCGACACTGTCATATGCCGTTCTCCAATCCAACGCCAATACCCCACGTTCCCCCTCTTGTGGACCCTCAATAAACCTTCTAATAACCCCATGCCCCTCATACATTGATCTCCCCAGAATCCCATATTGACCCCTCACTATTACCTTTCCAATGACCTTTTTTATACGATTTCCCAAAATTTTTGCAAAAAGTTTGTAGTCTGCACACATGAGTGATATCATCCGGTAATCTCTCACTGTGCACTGACTTTCACCCTTTGGCACCAAAACTACTAGTGCTGTCGCCTGCAAAGGTCCCAACGCACCCCTCTCTTTTATGATATTAAATAATTGCACCAAAAATTCTTTTAATACTCCCCAATGCTGTATGTAAAACTCCGCAGGCAGCCCATCTATCCCCGGTGCCTTACCCCTGCTCATACTCATTAAAGCCGTCCACACCTCTTCCTCCACAATAGGCCCCTGTAACTGTTCCCTGTCGTCCCTGTCCAGCACACTCCTCACCCATCCCCCTGTCTCTCTTAAAGCCCCCTCTCTCACACCCACACTCCTCATATGTGCACTAAGCCAAGAATCAACATACCCTCCCATCCCCTCCGTCGTCACCAAATCTTGTCCCTCCCTATACCCCTCGATGTCCTCAAGAACTCTCAAACCCACCATTTCCATTGCAACGCGCCGGCGCCCCTGCCCTCGCAGGACACACGCCGATGGTCTATCACCCCACATGACCTCCTCCAACACCCTTAAAACCCTTGCCGCATCAAACCTCTCATTTTGCACTTCCATTAGGCGTTCCTTCACTCCTATGTCAGCCACAGGGGCTCCCATCCCCCCCCTTCCTCTCTCATAATACTCCCTTAACTGCCCCTCAAGATACCTAATAAGCCCATAAGCCAACTGATTCTCATGCCTTCCCTGTCGGACATAGAACTCTCGAATCCTCGTCTTCGCCGTCACATCCCACCATCTCAACACATCCCCATTGACTTCCATCCCTTCCCATAAGCCTTTCCACCATTGTGCAAATAGGACCCTCCCCTCAACATCTTGAAGCAACCGAACATTCAATTTCCAATAACTCTTATACCTGTTTGGCCGACCCTCCCATCCCAAATCCACCAAAACACCTCTATGATCAGAAAAAAAGACATCCAAAACCCTTACACTCCGCACCACAGCTTTCCTTGTCACGTATATCCTGTCCAGCCGTGCAGCATACCCCTGCCTCACAAAGGTGTGCTGCACCTCCCACGCCGCCCCCCCCTCTACATCCACCAACTCCACCCCGGTTAACAGGTCCCTCAGAACGCCAGAACAATATCCTGCTCCCCTAGGTTCCACATCCTTGCAGCGTATAACGCAATTCCAGTCCCCTCCCACCACAGCTAATGCTGGAAGCGACCTTAAGTGATACACCAACACTTCACGTACAAACTCATTCTTCACTCGACTGTCCCCCTCCGCCGGACCATAAACACACACAAAAGACATCTTATCTCTTCCCCATGTCCCATCCACTCTTATAACCCTCCCCTCACCCCCCTCCTCACAATGATGTACAGTAAACGGGCTAGCCTCCCTCACCAAAATAGCCACTCCTCCTTTCAATCTCGTTGAGTGTGCCGCATATACAGTATACCCCTCAATCATCAACATACAACCCGGCTTGTGGTTGTGCTCTTGCACAAACACTACATCTACACCATACCTAATGAGCATCTCATGAAACCATTCACACTTCCTAGAATTTTTCAGACCATTAACATTTATAGAGAGACTCTTGAATTTGTCAATGGAGGTTTTCCTTTACGTATTGCACCACCTTTATCCCCCTTCCCCTTTATACGCCCTTGATCTTCAATCACCATTCTGTGATCTGCTTTCACATGCCCCTTGCCCCTGGACCCCCCAGGTCCATGCTCAACCACTTCAGCCCAAACCTTTTTGCCCGAACGCTGTGCCGGAGTGAGCACATCCACATCGTCCACGTCCGAGGGCACTGCCGCTCTCTTCCGTGACACTCGAGCCTTTCTCCCCGCCTCCACCTGGAAGCCATCCCCGTGCACTTCTGCCACCACCGTGCCAATTTGCAACCCAGCCTCAACCTGGGTCTCTGACATGCCTCCCCCCCTCTCACCACCTGGAACCCCAGCAGCATCCAGGGCACCCACAAGCCCCTCAACTGTGACCTCTCCTGGGGTCCCTAACAGGTCGTGGAGGACTGAATCAATGGTAGCCTCCACGGCCCTGTCCTCACCCAGTGACACCACATCTTTGGTCTCCGGTGCCTGCCCGGCAGTGCATGTCTCTCGGAAGAGTTACACACTCTTCCTCCCTCAAGGCCTCCTCGACCTCCACACTCCAAGCCTTGTTCAAGGAAACCGACTCAGGTCGTGCCAAATCCAACGTCTCAAGGTCCTCTGATGCCTCCTTATGCTGCTCCTTCGCCTGTGTACCCTGTTGCTTAACACACTGCGCAGCTATGTGATCATAGGCACCGCATAATCGACAGGTACGTTGTTGCCCTGCGTAAGTCACCATTACTTGAGTCCTGAAGTCTTCTAGGAAAATATAGGAAGGAATAGGATGCCTCAATGTCATTTTTAAGGAAAAACTTCCTTCAGGCATCCCAGAATACGATCCTTCCATTTCCCCAATGTCGCCATATGAACAGTCCCAAACTTCTCGAAGACGGCACGTAGGTCTGCCTCATTAGCCTCAAAGGGTACATTTCTTATCTTCACCCAGGTATAATGGCGGGACACATCATGTAGCCTTACCGTCACTGCAGGATTCACTGGTACACAAAGATCTTGGAACCTGGCGACTATGTCCTCATATACACTTGCATTGAGAAATTTCACAAAAATTCTATATGCCCCGTTCAAGGCTACAACATACAGCTCTTCGTTGGCAATGCCGTATTTGTCCGTGATGATGGCAGGTAATAAAACTTGAGCTGAGTGGGCATGCACAGCCCCACGCACCACTTCTATGCCGACAGTGTTTACCCTTCTTCTTGCCTGCTGCGCCATTTTGAGAAAACCAAGTTGTCACCGGCTGACAGCAGAAGGCAGGCTCAGCTCACGTCCGCTCGTCCCAAAGGTTGAGCGACGAATGAAGACTGAATTAAGGAGGTCCTCATATGACTGTGAATGTGTGAGGACTGGTGCTAGTGGTACCTTGCTCTGCCTTGTAAACAGATCATTCCATGAATCTGGTCCAGGTGCTGAGTGGGTAGGTTGTCCAGTTCTTTTTCGAACTCTATGGGATTTGTACTAATGCCAGTTAGTTAGGTCAGTATATGACTGTGAATGACTGTCGTCATCATGTGATTACGAGTGTGTCATCACATTAGTATCGTCGAGTTGAGTCATCATTTAACTGCGATTGATTGAGGCATGAATATCAGTGAACGAGTCACCAGGTGACTTATCATTAAGTCATCAGGTGACTTATGTCATCAGGTGACTTATCACTAAGTCGGGTGACTCGGGTGACAGTCACACACATCAAGACACTGACTCAGGCACCTGACACCTTCATCAAGACACTGACTCAGGCACCTGACACCTTCATCAAGGTACTGACTCAGGCACCTGACACCTACATCAAGACACTGACTCAGGCACCTGACACCTTCATCAAGACACTGACTCAGGCACCTGACACCTTCATCAAGACACTGACTCAGGCACCTGACACCTACATCAAGACACTGACTCAGGCACCTGACACCTTCATCAAGGTACTGACTCAGGCACCTGACACCTTCATCAAGGTACTGACTCAGGCACCTGACACCTTCATCAAGGTACTGACTCAGGCACCTGACACCTTCATCAAGACACTGACTCAGGCACCTGACACCTTCATCAAGACACTGACTCAGGCACCTGACACCTTCATCAAGACACTGACTCAGGCACCTGACACCTTCATCAAGACACTGACTCAGGCACCTGACACCTTCATCAAGACACTGACTCAGGCACCTGACACCTTCATCAAGACACTGACTCAGGCACCTGACACCTTCATCAAGACACTGACTCAGGCACCTGACACCTTCATCAAGACACTGACTCGGGCACCTGACACCTACATCAAGACACTGACTCGGGCACCTGACACCTACATCAAGACACTGACTCGGGCACCTGACACCTTCATCAAGACACTGACTCGGGCACCTGACACCTTCATCAAGACACTGACTCGGGCACCTGACACCTTCATCAAGACACTGACTCGGGCACCTGACACCTTCATCAAGACACTGACTCGGGCACCTGACACCTTCATCAAGACACTGACTCGGGCACCTGACACCTTCATCAAGACACTGACTCAGGCACCTGACACCTTCATCAAGGTACTGACTCAGGCACCTGACACCTTCATCAAGACACTGACTCAGGCACCTGACACCTTCATCAAGGTACTGACTCAGGCACCTGACACCTTCATCAAGACACTGACTCAGGCACCTGACACCTTCATCAAGACACTGACTCAGGCACCTGACACCTTCATCAAGACACTGACTCAGGCACCTGACACCTACATCAAGACACTGACTCAGGCACCTGACACCTTCATCAAGGTACTGACTCAGGCACCTGACACCTACATCAAGACACTGACTCAGGCACCTGACACCTTCATCAAGACACTGACTCAGGCACCTGACACCTTCATCAAGGTACTGAATCAGGCACCTGACACCTTCATCAAGGTACTGACTCAGGCACCTGACACCTACATCAAGGTACTGACTCAGGCACCTGACACCTTCATCAAGGTACTGACTCAGGCACCTGACACCTACATCAAGACACTGACTCGTGCACCTGACACCTTCATCAAGGTACTGACTCAGGCACCTGACACCTTCATCAAGACACTGACTCGGGCACCTGACACCTTCATCAAGGTACTGACTCAGGCACCTGACACCTTCATCAAGACACTGACTCAGGCACCTGACACCTTCATCAAGGTACTGACTCAGGCACCTGACACCTTCATCAAGACACTGACTCAGGCACCTGACACCTTCATCAAGGTACTGACTCAGGCACCTGACACCTTCATCAAGACACTGACTCAGGCACCTGACACCTTCATCAAGACACTGACTCAGGCACCTGACACCTTCATCAAGACACTGACTCAGGCACCTGACACCTACATCAAGACACTGACTCAGGCACCTGACACCTTCATCAAGGTACTGACTCAGGCACCTGACACCTACATCAAGACATTGACTCAGGCACCTGACACCTTCATCAAGACACTGACTCAGGCACCTGACACCTTCATCAAGGTACTGACTCAGGCACCTGACACCTTCATCAAGGTACTGACTCAGGCACCTGACACCTACATCAAGGTACTGACTCAGGCACCTGACACCTTCATCAAGGTACTGACTCAGGCACCTGACACCTACATCAAGACACTGACTCGTGCACCTGACACCTTCATCAAGGTACTGACTCAGGCACCTGACACCTTCATCAAGACACTGACTCAGGCACCTGACACCTACATCAAGACACTGACTCAGGCACCTGACACCTTCATCAAGGTACTGACTCAGGCACCTGACACCTACATCAAGACACTGACTCAGGCACCTGACACCTTCATCAAGACACTGACTCAGGCACCTGACACCTTCATCAAGGTACTGACTCAGGCACCTGACACCTTCATCAAGGTACTGACTCAGGCACCTGACACCTACATCAAGGTACTGACTCAGGCACCTGACACCTTCATCAAGGTACTGACTCAGGCACCTGACACCTACATCAAGACACTGACTCGTGCACCTGACACCTTCATCAAGGTACTGACTCAGGCACCTGACACCTTCATCAAGACACTGACTCAGGCACCTGACACCTTCATCAAGACACTGACTCAGGCACCTGACACCTTCATCAAGACACTGACTCAGGCACCTGACACCTTCATCAAGACACTGACTCAGGCACCTGACACCTTCATCAAGGTACTGACTCAGGCACCTGACACCTTCATCAAGACACTGACTCAGGCACCTGACACCTTCATCAAGACACTGACTCAGGCACCTGACACCTTCATCAAGACACTGACTCAGGCACCTGACACCTTCATCAAGACACTGACTCAGGCACCTGACACCTTCATCAAGGTACTGACTCAGGCACCTGACACCTTCATCAAGGTACTGACTCAGGCACCTGACACCTTCATCAAGGTACTGACTCAGGCACCTGACACCTTCATCAAGACACTGACTCAGGCACCTGACACCTTCATCAAGACACTGACTCAGGCACCTGACACCTTCATCAAGACACTGACTCAGGCACCTGACACCTTCATCAAGACACTGACTCAGGCACCTGACACCTTCATCAAGACACTGACTCAGGCACCTGACACCTTCATCAAGACACTGACTCAGGCACCTGACACCTTCATCAAGACACTGACTCAGGCACCTGACACCTTCATCAAGACACTGACTCAGGCACCTGACACCTTCATCAAGACACTGACTCAGGCACCTGACACCTTCATCAAGGTACTGACTCAGGCACCTGACACCTACATCAAGGTACTGACTCAGGCACCTGACACCTTCATCAAGACACTGACTCAGGCACCTGACACCTACATCAAGACACTGACTCAGGCACCTGACACCTTCATCAAGGTACTGACTCAGGCACCTGACACCTACATCAAGGTACTGACTCAGGCACCTGACACCTACATCAAGACACTGACTCAGGCACCTGACACCTACATCAAGGTACTGACTCGGGCACCTGACACCTTCATCAAGACACTGACTCGGGCACCTGACACCTACATCAAGGTACTGACTCGGGCAACTGACACCTACATCAAGACACTGACTCAGGCACCTGACACCTACATCAAGACACTGACTCAGGCACCTGACACCTACATCAAGGTACTGACTCAGGCACCTGACACCTTCATCAAGACACTGACTCGGGCACCTGACACCTTCATCAAGACACTGACTCGGGCACCTGACACCTTCATCATGACACTGACTCAGGCACCTGACACCTACATCAAGGTACTGACTCAGGCACCTGACACCTTCATCAAGACACTGACTCGGGCACCTGACAACTTCATCAAGACACTGACTCAGGCACCTGACACCTTCATCAAGGTACTGACTCAGGCACCTGACACCTTCATCAAGACACTGACTCAGGCACCTGACACCTTCATCATGACACTGACTCAGGCACCTGACACCTACATCAAGACACTGACTCGGGCACTTGACACCTACATCAAGGTACTGACTCGGGCACCTGACACCTACACCAAGACACTGACTCAGGCACATGACACCTACACCAAGGTACTGACTCAGGCACCTGACACCTACATCAAGACACTGACTCAGGCACATGACACCTACATCAAGACACTGACTCAGGCACCTGACACCTACATCAAGACACTGATTCAGGCACCTGACACCTACATCAAGACACTGATTCAGGCACCTGACACCTACATCAAGACACTGATTCAGGCACCTGACACCTACAACAAGACACTGATTCAGGCACATGACACCTACACCAAGGTACTGAGTCAGGCACCTGACACATACATCAAGACACTGACTCAGGCACCTGACACCTACATCAAGACACTGACTCAGGCACCTGACACCTACATCAAGACACTGACTCAGGCACCTGACACCTACATCAAGACACTGACTCAGGCACCTGACACCTACATCAAGACACTGACTCAGGCACCTGACACCTACATCAAGGTACTGACTCAGGCACCTGACACCTACATCAAGGTACTGACTGAGGCACCTGACACCTACATCAAGGTATCCTCCTTCCCCTGAATTTCTGTTACCATGGAAACACCTGGAAGACGCTGAAACAATATATTGGTTATAAAACAGTTAATTTAACAACACTACAAATGTTATGGTGAATGATTCATGTCATTACCAAATTTCTAAGGCAAATTATACCTAATTTGTCTTTTAGTTTTACTAAAGTCATTATTATTATTATTATTAAATATTCGCCGGTATTCTCCCGGCCCGGGCCTTTTTCAAGTGGTGGCCCGGCCTTGGCTCCCTCTTTAGGTAGTGTCTGAGACCTAAGTCTCCCATGGGAGGAGGCACAAGTACCTCCTCATCTTTGGGACCAACTGTCCCCAGGCCTAGCCACAAGCTAGGCCTCTCTGGTCTGCCATCCCCGCCCCAAGGGGGTAATGGGAATGACAGTCTTATGAGCTAAAGGCTCGGACTCAGGCACCTACCCTACCCTAGAAGGGCTGGGCATGGTGTCGATCTACTAAAGTCATTATTATTTATTATTAAAGATTAGCCGGTATTCTCCCGGCCCGGGCCTTTTCCAAGTGGTGGCCCGGCCTTGGCTCCCTCTTTAGGGAGTGTCTGAGACCTAAGTCTCCCATGGGAGGAGGCACAAGCACCTCCTCATCTTTGGGACCAACTGTCCCCAGGCCTAGCCACAAGCTAGGCCTCTCTAGTCTGCCATCCCCGCCCCAAGGGGGCAAATGGGAATGACAGTCTTATAAGCTAAAGGCTCGGGCTCAGGCACCTACCCTACCCTAGAAGGGTTAGGCATGGTGTCGATCTACTAAAGTCACCCCCGGTTTCTGATACAGTGAAACCTCAAAAATCGAACTGCTCCCAACACAACCAATTATGTAAGTGTATTTTTGTAAGTGCTTTTATAAGTGTATTTTTGAGGGTCTGAAATGGACTAATCTAATTTACATTATTCCTGATGGGAATAAATTCATTCGGTAAAGGCAGTCGAGCAGCCTTCTGGACTGAAGAAAGTTCGATTTTTGAGGTTCGTATATGTAGTGACGCGCACCTTAATTTATGCATCGCGAAATATTTTTTTTTTTTTTTTTGCTGTTGTGTTTTTCCTTTTGTGATATCTGAGATACTGAACTATTAAATGATTATAACTATGAAGATAATTTTTAAAGGGGTGGAGGGGTAAGCCAGTGGAAGGCCTCGGTCAGATGATCAGAAGCTCCAACAGCGGGTCATCCAAGACCAGCTTCAGGAAACATCTGTTTACTAACGTAATATTAAACTACAAACATCACATTAATGTGTGTGTTCTATGTCAAGAAAATAACTTCGGATGTTTCACAGTTTTTTTTTGTTTACCTGGAGTTTACCTGGAGAGAGTTCCGGGGGTCAACGCCCCCGCGGCCCGGTCTATGACCAGGCCTCCTGGTGGATCAGAGCCTGATCAACCAGGCTGTTGCTGCTGGCTGCACGCAAACCAACGTACGAGCCACAGCCCGGCTGATCAGGAACCGACTTTAGGTGCCTGTCCAGTGCCAGCTTGAAGACTGCCAGGGGTCTGTTGGTAATCCCCCTTATGTATGCTGGGAGGCAGTTGAACAGTCTCGGGCCCCTGACACTTATTGTATGGTCTCTTAACGTGCTAGTGACACCCCTGCTTTTCATTGGGGGATGTTGCATCGTCTGCAAAGTCTATTGCTTTCGTAGTGAGTGATTTTCGTGTGCAAGTTCGGTACTAGTCCCTCTAGGATTTTCCAGGTGTATATAATCATGTATCTCTCCCGCCTGCGTTCCAGGGAATACAGGTTCAGGAACCTCAAGCGCTCCCAGTAATTGAGGTGTTTTATCTCCGTTATGCGCGCCGTGAAGGTTCTCTGTACATCATGGGCTTGGCCTCCCTAGTTTTGAAGGTTCTCATTATCCATCCTGTCATTTTTCTAGCAGATGCGATTGATACAATGTCATGGTCCTTGAAGGTGAGATCCTCCGACATGATCACTCCCAGGTCTTTGACGTTGGTGTTTCGCTCTATTTTGTGGCCAGAATTTGTTTTGTACTCTGATGAAGATTTAATTTCCTCGTGTTTACCATATCTGAGTAATTGAAATTTCTCATCGTTGAACTTCATATTGTTTTCTGCAGCCCACTGAAAGATTTGGTTGATGTCCGCCTGGAGCCTTGCAGTGTCTGCAATGGAAGACTGTCATGCAGATTCGGGTGTCATCTGCAAAGGAAGACACGGTGCTGTGGCTGACATCCTTGTCTATGTTGGATATGAGGATGAGGAACAAGATGGGAGCTAGTACTGTGCCTTGTGGAACAGAGCTTTTCACCGTAGCTGCCTCGGACTTTACTCTGTTGACGACTACTCTCTGTGTTCTGTTAGTGAGGAAATTATAGATCCATCGACCGACTTTTCCTGTTATTCCTTTAGCACGCATTTTGTGCGCTATTACGCCATGGTCACACTTGTCGAAGGCTTTTGCAAAGTCTGTATATATTACATCTGCATTCTTTTTGTCTTCTAGTGCATTTAGGACCTTGTCGTAGTGATCCAATAGTTGACAGACAGGAGCGACCTGTTCTAAACCTATGTTGCCCTGGGTTGTGTAACTGATGGATTTCTAGATGGGTGGTGATCTTGCTTCTTAGGACCCTTTCAAAGATTTTTATGATATGGGATGTTAGTGCTATCGGTCTGTAGTTCTTTGCTGTTGCTTTACTGCCCCCTTTGTGGAGTGGGGCTATGTCTGTTGTTTTTAGTAACTGTGGGACGACCCCCGTGTCCAAGTTGGGGTCTGTGTTGCTTAGTATATCTTCTCGGCTTATATCGGTTAGGACTTGGTTTACTTGGTCCCACTTTGTTTTTGTTACTGAAGTTGAATTTGGTGAATGCTCCCTCGTGACTAGTCTCATTATGTCGGTCTGGGGCTCCACGCATACATGTCTGAACCTCAATTATGTTGTGATCTGAGTATATTGTTTTTGATATTGTGACATTTCTTATTAGATCATCATTGTTAGTGAAGATGAGGTCTAGTGTATTCTCCAGTCTAGTAGGCTCTATTATTTGCTGGTTTAAATTGAATTTTGTGCAGAGATTTAAAAGCTCGTGTGAGTGTGAGTTTTCATCAGAGCTGCCTCCTGGAGTTATTACTGCAACAATATTATTTGCTATATTCCTCCATTTTAGGTGCCTTAAGTTGAAATCCCCCAGGAGCAAGATGTTGGGTGCAGGAGCTGGAAGATTTTCCAGACAGTGGTCAATTTTTAACAGCTGTTCCTGGAATTGCTGGGATGTTGCACCCGGAGGCTTGTAGACTACCACAATGACTAGGTTTTGGTTCTCGACCTATACTGCTAAAACTTCCACTACATCATTTGAGGCATTTAGCAGTTCTGTGCAAACAAGTGACTCTGCAATGTACAGGCCAACCCCCCCCCCTTTTGCCTGTTCACTCTGTCACATCTGTATAGGTTGTAACCTGGGATCCATATTTCGTTGTCCAAGTGATCCTTTATGTGGGTCTCGGTGAAAGCCGCGAACATTGCCTTTGCCTCTGCAAGCAGTCCAAGGATGAAAGGTATTTTGTTGTTTGTTGCTGGCTTTAGGCCCTGTATATTTGCAAAGAAGAATGTCATCGGACTGGTGGTATTGTTGGTACTGGGGGGGATTATTTTTCCTGCATTAGTATCTGTTGGTTTGGAGTGGAGGCCATCGACTGTGGTTCTACTCCAGGAATGACTGGATTTGGTGTACGATTTCTGCCATTTCCTGCCAGTTTTTTTTCCTTCCTGGCACTAAAAAACCTATCCCTCTTGAGTGGCTGTGGCTACCCAGGTTTTCCCATGGCCTGGATGTTTTGTATCTTTTTGTCCCCTTTAGATGGTGTGCCTGGCAATTTAAGTTATAGCAGTCTTTCCTGCACTGAAGAGGTACACATTTCAGAGTGAAAAAGCTTACAGGAAGGGAGTTTGCATTTTCCTGTTGTCATATGGGCATGGCATTTTCTAGGGTGGTCATAGTTGCACGTCCCGTCTGTTTTTCCAGATTTCCTATGTCTGCAGATACCACGTGCATAGTGTGTGCACAGGCTTGGTTTCCGTTTGCCTTGGGTTTCTGTGACTGTATTCCCTGTTGGTGCATGTTTACCTGTCTTATTCCTATCCTCCCTAGCACCAACAATGGAGCTCCCACCAGTTGTTTTTGGTAATATATCCTCACTATTGCTAGTGGAGTCCTCTTGTTTGCTATTTCCTGTGGTATTTCTAGTTTGCAATATTCGTTTTATCTTATCTTTGACTACACTTGTTTCCCCACTACGGCTCCTGTCCCATATGAGGTCATTTATATGTATTCCTTCCTGCATATAATTCCCGACTACCTGGACAAAATCTCCAGCTTCACCATTACTGTCTCCCAGGACAGCACCTCCAGCTTCACCATTACTGTCTCCCAGGACATCACCTCCAGCTTCACCATTACTGTCTCACTGGACAGCACCTCCAGCTTCACCATTACTGTCTCCCAGGACATCACCTCCAGCTTCACCATTACTGTCTCCCTGGACAGCACCTCCAGCTTCACCATTACTGTCTCCCAGGACAGCACCTCCAGCTTCACCATTACTGTCTCCCAGGACAGCACCTCCAGCTTCACCATTACTGTCTCACTGGACAGCACCTCCAGCTTCACCATTACTGTCTCCCAGGACATCACCTCCAGCTTCACCATTACTGTCTCCCTGGACAGCACCTCCAGCTTCACCATTACTGTCTCCCTGGACAGCACCTCCAGCTTCACCATTACTGTCTCCCAGGACAGCACCTCCAGCTTCACCATTACTGTCTCACTGGACAGCACCTCCAGCTTCACCATTACTGTCTCCCAGGACAGCACCTCCAGCTTCACCATTACTGTCTCCCAGGACAGCACCTCCAGCTTCACCATTACTGTCTCCCAGGACAGCACCTCCAGCTTCACCATTACTGTCTCCCAGGACAGCACCTCCAGCTTCACCATTACTGTCTCACTGGACAGCACCTCCAGCTTCACCATTACTGTCTCCCAGGACAGCACCTCCAGCTTCACCATTACTGTCTCCCAGGACAGCACCTCCAGCTTCACCATTACTGTCTCCCAGGACAGCACCTCCAGCTTCACCATTACTGTCTCACTGGACAGCACCTCTTGCTTCACCATTACTGTCTCCCAGGACAGCACCTCCAGCTTCACCATTACTGTCTCACTGGACAGCACCTCCAGCTTCACCATTACTGTCTCCCAGGACAGCACCTCCAGCTTCACCATTACTGTCTCCCAGGACAGCACCTCCAGCTTCACCATTACTGTCTCACTGGACAGCACCTCCAGCTTCACCATTACTGTCTCCCAGGACAGCACCTCCAGCTTCACCATTACTGTCTCACTGGACAGCACCTCCAGCTTCACCATTACTGTCTCCCAGGACAGCACCTCCAGCTTCACCATTACTGTCTCCCAGGACAGCACCTCCTGCTTCACCATTACTATCTCCCAGGACAGCACTATCAGCCCCACATTTACTGACTACCAGGACATCATCTCCAGCCTTACAGTTTCTGACTACATGGCCAGTATCAAGGGCAGTACCATTCAGCCCAGACTTTTTATGTTCCCATCTGTTGTAGAAAGCTTCCAGGTTGTCTATGAAAGCAGCTTTGATGTTATCCTCTTTTAATACCCTTTTAGTTATTAATGTGAAAGTTTTGTTGTATACATGTTTTTTTCTTGTCTTCTTGTTACCTGATGTCTACCAGAGTGTCATCGTTGTGTAGACATAACTGTCACTTAGTCGGGGAAGAACGTCGTCAAGTTTGGACAGTTAACAGGAAACTTGTGTCATCTCTCTGTGTACATTTAGCAGATACACATAATAATAATATGTTTATGTACTACAAGTACATGTACAAGGTATACAAGTACATGTACAAGGTATACAAGTACATGTACAAGGTATACAAGTACATGTACAAAGTATACAGACCATAACTGACATCAGTGACATACTACTATATAGAAAGTCACTTGTTATGCTGAGCATTTCCTGCAAATTAGGTCAGTCTTGTCCCAGGATGCGACCCACACCAGTCCACTAACACCCAGGATGTGACCCACACCAGTCCACTAACACCCAGGATGTGACCCACACCAGTCCACTAACACCCAGGATGTGACCCACACCAGTCCACTAACACCCAGGATGCGACCCACACCAGTCCACTAACACCCAGGATGCGACCCACACCAGTCCACTAACACCCAGGATGCGACCCACACCAGTCCACTAACACCCAGGATGCGACCCACACCAGTCCACTAACACCCAGGATGCGACCCACACCAGTCCACTAACACCTAGGTACCTATTTTACCGATGGGTGAACATAGACAACCGGTGCAAGGAAACACGCCCAATGTTTCTACCCTTGCTGGGAATCGAACCCAGACGTTCGCTGTGTGAAGCGAGAAGTTTAGCCAACATGCCATAGTCTATCAGTCTAAGACATTCTGAATAGTTTATTTTTTGTAAGCAAGTAAGTTTATTTAGGTACAGGACACACAAAAACAGTTACAAAAATTACCATACATTGTAAAGTGTAAATACACTGGATAATCCGAAAGTCGGACAAAATTATTTATTTCCATTGTGGTCCTTGAATTATTTCCATGTGTACTGATTAGTAAGTTTATTCAGGTATACACAAACACAGTTACATAGATTATCATACATAGCAGCCTGGTGGCTTACGCTCTCGCTTCACACGGCGAGGGCCTGGGTTCGATTCCCAGCCAGAGTAGAAACATTGGACGTGTTTCTTTCCACCTGTTGTCTATGTTCCCCATCAGTAAAATGGGTACCTGGGTGTTAGTCGACTGGTGTGGACAGGTAAACTCCAGGTCGCACCCTGGGACACTGATCTAATTGGCCCGAAATGCTGAGCGTAACAAGGGGATTTCTATATACTAGTAGTATGTCACTGATGTCAGCTAGGACTGTATATCTTGTACATGTACTTGCAGTAAATAAAGATATTATTATTATTATTATGTGTAGAGAACCTGGGATAACCCAAAAAAGTCAGAGAGTTTTAGTTTAATATGTTTATTATGCACCCCATACCCATCCTGTGGGTGGTAGTCAAAAGATTACAGAGGTACATAATGGGTCCAGGGACTGGACTCCAAAGTTTTGATAGCTGAGCAAGTTACAGAGGTAATGAATTCACAATTTACAAAGGTAATGAACTCCAGGTAGGTCTAGTCACAATCATGACAAGTTACAAAGGTATTTACAGATTACAGGGGTACACAATAAAACTTATTTCCATTGGGTCCTTTTAATACCTTATTATTATAGAGTGTAGGAAATATCTTATTATATTATAAGGGCTATATACTAGGAATAAGGTAAAATGAGTTATTTATATTTGCATGTGTGTTAGCTAAAAAAATCATTCTCCTACGTTTCTGTCGCTACATTCATTAGGTACCTTTTGGCGGTCTTCTTGAACTGGTTCATGCTACGACTGGCTTTGACAGGTACAGGCAGTCTGTTCCATTACTTTGTTGCTATACAATAAAAGGTGTTTGAAGCCTGGCCAATGACTGTAGCTACTACAAAGTTGTGCTCTCTCCCCCTAGTACTATGATTGCTTTGGTTCCCATTGTTGTGATTCATCCTGGCCTACATGTTCTCTTGGACCCAGGACCAGAATGAATCTTACCATTTTGTTCTGGGTGATTTGCAGTCTCTTTCATTTTTTTTGTCAAGGTAGAGTACCATGAAGAGCAAGCGTATTCCATATGACACTATATAAGTGCTAGACATAGGGTCCTGTGATCCTCAGTAGATAGACACTGTGCTTGTCTATAGAGGAACTTCAGTCTGGCATTCACTTTCTTTACTTCTGATGAAGGTATAGTGTGCTACTTAATCATTTAAGAACTAAAGTGAAATCACTTTGTCATTATACACATAAGTAAATAAGATACAAGTAAATAAGACATAAGAGCAACACTAAGACAGATTACTTATAAGCGTAGTACAGTGTACAGTTGGTATGGATTAAGCGACCTCTGCAACACCATTGTCCTCGAGGATCTGTTAAGTTATACCGTGAATTAAGTGAAGATCCTGGACTTCACCTTACGAAACAAAGAGAATGTGATAGTAATTATGTACAAGGTAGATTATAGTGGAAAAACGAACAGATTAGAAGACAGGGGAACTTACGTGCCTCTTAAAATTAATTAATAACTACTGGAATCGTTTTGCTCACTGGAAGCCTCAAGGTTCATTGGTAGCTTGCTGTTTTAATTTAGCTTTGAATCGATAAGGCTTTCAGTGAGCGAAACGTTGGATAAATAAAGTTCCCAGTGGGCGGAACACTGGACTGGCAATGTACTCAAGAACATACTCGGTGCTCTGCTTCGTCGCCAGGAAAATCTCGACTTTAGCACATTTACACCTTTAATAAATACATTTTCACCTATAATTATTATAAACAAAAACAATAAAATATGATATTACGGTAGAACTTAGAGACTAAACAGTATAGAGGAGTTTGTCCCTCCTAGCAGGTCGTACTGTGTGCAGCGTCTCACTGGAGGGGAGACCCGCCCCCCCCCTCCTCTCTGTCTCTCTCTTGGATTTTTAGCCATGGGAGTATTAGCACCCAATATAACCCAAGAAAGTCAGTGCGTCATCGAACAAGAAAGTTTATTTAAGTATAGATTATCATAAATAGCAGCATATGTGTAGCGGACCTAGGATAATCCAAAAAAGGCTGACTTTTTTTGGGTTATCATGGGTGGCTAATACTCCCATAGCTAAAAATCAAAGAGAGAAAGAGGAGGGGGGCGGGTCTCCCCTCCAGTGAGAGGCTGCACACAGAGTACGACCTGCTAGGAGGGACAAACTCCTCTATACTGTTTAGTCTCTAAGTTCTACCGTAATATCATATTTTATTGTTTGTCTTCATAATGTTCATAGACAAAAAATGTATTTATTAAAGGTCGGTCCTGGGAAGTTAGTTAAAGATTAGCCGGTATTCTCCCGGCCCGGGCCTTTTCCAAGTGGTGGCCCGGCCTTGGCTCCCTCTTTAGGGAGTGTTTGAGACCTAAGTCTGCCATGGGAGGAGGCACAAGTACCTCCTCATCTTTGGGACCAACTGTCCCCAGGCCTAGCCACAAGCTAGGCCTCTCTGGTCTGCCATCCCCGCCCCAAGGGGGCAAATGGGAATGACAGTCTTATGAGCTAAAGGCTCGGGCTCAGGCACCTACCCTACCCGAGAAGGGTTAGGCATGGTGTCGATCTCCTGGGAAGCAAAACAGTCATGATACAGTGAAACCTCAAAAATCGAACTGCTCCCAACACAACCAATTATGTAAGTGTATTTTTGTAAGTGCTTTTATAAGTGTATTTTTGAGGGTCTGAAATGGACTAATCTAATTTACATTATTCCTGATGAGAATAAATTCATTCGGTAAAGGCACTCGAACAGCCTTCTGGACTGAAGAAAGTTCGATTTTTGAGGTTCCACTTACTAGGGGAAGAGAACACAACTTTGTAGTAGCCACAGTCAGTGGTCAGGCATCAAACACCTTTGTCTTATATTCATTGTAGTCCTTTAATAGTGTCCTTCGGGACTCCAAGGACCTAAAGGACCCCAATGGAAATAAGTCACTTTGTCTGACCTTTTTTTTTATTATCTTAGGTAATTTATACATATGTTACTACGTATGATAATTTGTGTAAATGCATTTATGTGTACCTATACCTAAATAAACTTACTTAGGATGCGACCCACACCTGTTGACTAAGACCCAGGTACTTCTGAATGAACAGGGACAGCAGGTGTAAGGAAACATTCCAAACGTTTCCACCCGTGCCAGGGATTGCACCTCAGACACTGTGTGTGTCAGTAAGTCTATTTAGGTACAGGTACATATTATTATTATCAAGGGGAAAGCGCTAAACAGGTACACATAAATACAGTTATATACATTATCATACATAGCAGCTTATGTGTAGATTACCCAGGATGATCCAAAAAAGTCATACAAAGTGACTTATTTCCATTATTATTATATTCCCATTATTATTATATTATAAAGGATATAATATCTTATTATTTTACTATAAAGGAGATATACTAGGAATAAGGTAAACGAGTTATTTATATTTACATGTGTGTTAGCTAAAAAAATAAAAAATCCTCCTCCTCCCTTTCTGTCGCTGCAATCATTAGGTCATCGACACAATGCCCAGCTCTTCTAGGGTAGGGTAGGTGCGTGAGACGGAGCTTGCAGCTCACAAGACTGTCATTTCCATTAGCCCCCTTGAGGCGGGGATGGAAGACCAGAGAGGCCTAGCTTCTCCCTACGAGCCCCGTGAGGGCGGGGAATGTGGCTAGGCCTGGGGACAGTTGGTCCCAAAGATGAGGGGGTACTTGTACCTCCTCCCATGGGAGACTTAGGTCTCAGACACTCCCTAGACAGGGAGCCAAGGCCGGGCCACCCCTTGGATAAGGCCCTGACCAGGAGAATACCGGCGAATCAACAAGAAATTCATTAGGTACCTTTTGGCTCTCTTCTTGAACTGATTTCGTGAGTCTGGTTCATGCTATGACTGGCTTTGACATGTGCAGGCAGTCTGTTCCATTACTTTATTGCTGTACAATAAAAGGTGTTTGAAGCCTGGCCACTGACTGTGGGTACTACAAAGTTGTGCTCTCTCCCCCTAGCCTAGTACTATGATTACTTTGGTTCTCAGCCTTGAAAAAATTGGCAGCAAGATATTCTAGACACTGTGAGCAACTTTATAAACTTGATTTAACTTCAATTGTTTTATTCTGCCTTCAGCAATCATCATATCCAACTGTTGTTATTTATCTTGGCCTACATCCTCTCTTGGACCCAGGTCCTGGATGAATATAACCATTTTGTTCTGGGTGATTTGTAGTTTATCTTTCAGTTTTTGTTTTTTTTTTGTCAAGGCAGAGTACCATGAAGAGCAAGCGTAATCCATATGACACTCTATAAGGGCTAGACATAGGGTCCTGCGAGCCTCAGTAGGTAGACAATGCTTGTCTATAGAGGATCTTCAGTCTGGCATTCGCTTTCTTTACTACACTGTTAAGATAAGATAAGATTTCGTTCGGATTTTTAACCCCGGAGGGTTAGCCACCCAGGATAACCCAAGAAAGTCAGTGCGTCATCGAGGACTGTCTAACTTATTTCCATTGGGGTCCTTAATCTTGTCCCCCAGGATGCGACCCACACCAGTCGACTAACACCCAGGTACCTATTTGCTGCTAGGTGAACCGGACAACAGGTGTAAGGAAACGTGTCGAAATGTTTCCACCCGCCGGGAATCGAACCCGGGCCCTCCGTGTGTGAAGCGGGAGCTTTAGCCACCGGGCCTGACATGCATGGGTCAAAGGGGATTCCCAGATATTTTACTGAGGAAACTGAAGTGATGGGCTCCCCATTACACCGGACATTAAAATTATTTACCCTTCTCAGTTTATGTTTCGTGCCAAAGATTATGGCTTCCGTTTTCCCAAGGTGTACCGATAGTTTGTTGTCTTCTAACCATTTGCTATAGAACTCTAATTCTAATTCGCTATGTCTTGTGGGTCTTTACCTGACACTAACAGAGCACTGTCATCTGCATACAGCAGGAGTTTGCACTTGACATTAATGGGCATGTCGTTTACATAACATAGGAATAATAAGGGACCCAGGATACTACCTTGGGGAACTCCACATGATATCGGCAGGGGTTCTGACTCTGTTTTGTTGATTTTGACAATTTGTCTCCTGTTGCTAAGGTAGGACTTAAACCAGTCTACAGAACCTATACCGATAGCTTGAAGTTTCTTAAATAATGTATTGTGGTTGACAGTATCGAAGGCCTTTTGCAAGTCTAAGGTTACCATACCTATGAGGTTCCCCCTCGACATTTCAGTTCTCATGTAATTCATCAGATTAATTAGGGAGGTGTCGATTGAGTAAGATCTTCTAAAGCCTGACTGATAGATATGGAGAATGTTGTTGTCATTAAGGTACTTAACTACTTGACAGTACACCGCCCTCTCTAGAATTTTGGATATCACACTGAGTATACTAACAGGCCTATAGTTGCTGACATCAGACCTACTTTTTTTCTTGAAGATAGGAGTAACTCTGGCCGCCTTAATGAGGGGAGAATTTCCAATTTTGGCCAACTCTTTATTTTTCAACCAATTTTTTTTATTTTTGGTGTACATTTAGAGGTTCATATGTAGAAGAATGTGACAAAGTTTCAGTATGATTGGTCAACAAACAACAGAGAAAAAAATATTTAATGACTTTTCATATATGGCAGCAAGGTATGACAAAATGGCACTTCGAGTGGCACTTCCGACAATCCCAACCGTTAGAATACATCTGACACTAATTTTGGCGGGACATGTTTTATCTAATAAGTCTTATTATCATGGAAAAAAAAATACTTTTGATAGACTTTTTGGCATTCACCAAAATATCTGCCTTTTACCTCCCACAAAATCAAAAATATTTGATATATTCCAAAAAAAGAAGCCTCACATTTTCAAACACACTTTGTTTTATATTGTCAGTGAAAATCATTTCAATACAATAATTAATAATGGTGTACATTAGCGAAATACGTGAAAAAGTTACTTCCGAGATATAGGCCTAGAACGCCGGCAGGCCTACCGTCTCAAAAAAAAAATTTTTTGCGCGGAAATCGCGTTTTTTTCGGTGTATTTCTTAGTAAACTGATGTTCTAGTGCAGTTATCTTCTTCAAAATGCCGTTTTCTATCACTCACAGACCAAACAATAGAACAAGGAGACGAGGAGTAACACATTTATATCGAAATATTGCTGGTGGACTCTCGCTATATTATGGCCTATTTTATTCAGTCTAGAGTATATAACATGTTTGTTTGTTATTTATAGTGTTTATTATATCATATTAGATCAATTCTGATAGACAAATAAGCCGTATAGTTGATATATAAACTGATATAAACGTAATAATGAAGTGATTTCACCTGGCACCATCTGGAGGGGGAGTCCCCTCAAGGAAGGTTCCTTGATGTTGGTGAGGGGCTCTTGATTTAGGGAATTGGATCCGTGCTCCAGTTCCCCAAATTAAGCCTGAATGCCTTCCACATCCCCCCCAGGCGCTGTATAATCCTCTGGGTTTAGCGCTTCCCCCTTGATTATAATAATAATAATAATAATGGAGGGGGAGTACTGCCGAGTGTTCTCAGATGGCTCCCGATTGGCTGGCACTCTACTGATAAGCTCCACCTACTCTTATATGATGCCAAATAATCAATTATATTAGAAAGAATAATGCAAAGAAAAAGCAATAAAAACAAGGAAAAAATTCCAAAAAATACATGGGTTGAGAACAGACGCGCTACCTACATCGCCGTTACCATACCTGATATAAATGACTATAATTTCTTGTAGAAACGTCTTAGAACATTGATTCTTGTACCATTGTGTTGCCAAAGAGTTAAGCTATTTTTTGGTATATATAAATCAATTTCCATAATTTTTCGATTTTTGGTTGAGAGTTGGCCAAAATTGGAAATTCCTCCCTTGAGTCCCTCCGGTACGGTGTTAGTGGTGATGTAAGTAAGTAAGTAAATTTATTCAGGTATACACAATACAGTTACATAGAATTATCATACATAGCAGCATATGTGTAGAGAACCTAGGATAACCCAAAAAAGTCAGACAGAGTGACTTATTTCCATTGGGGTCCTTTTACCTTATTATTATAATATAAAGGTTATAATATTTTCTTATTATTCTATAATGAAGATAACATCTTATTATCATACTAAAAAGACTATCTACTACACGAGGGTCATTAAGACTATCTACAATACGAGGGTCATTAAGACTATCTACTACCCGAGGGTCATTACTAGGGATAAGGTAAAATTTACACGTATTTTAGCTAAAAAATAGAAAATCATTCCCCTCCCTTTCTGTTGCTTCATTCATCAGACACTTTTTGGCAGTCTTCTTGAACTGGTTCAAGCTATGACTGGCCTTGACATTTGTGGGTAGTCTGTTCCATTCCTTTATTGCTGTACAATAAAAGGTGTTTGAAGCCTGGCCACTGACTGTGGGTACTACAAAGTTGTGCTCTCTCCCCCTAGTACTATGATTGCTTTGGTTCCCAACCTTGACAAAATTGACAGCAAGATATTCTGGACACTGTTCGTGAGCAATTTTATAAACATGATTTAGCTTCAGTTGTTTTACTCTGTCTTCAACATTCAGCATATCCAACTGCTGTAATTCATCCTGGCCTACATGTTCTCTTGGTCCCAGCCCCAGGATGAATCTTACGATTTTGTTCTGGGTGATTTGCAGTCTATCTTTCAGTTTTTTTGTCAAGGCAGAGTACCAAGAAGAGCAAGCGTAATCCATATGGCATTGTATAAGGGCTAGACATAGGGTCCTGCGAGCCTCAGTAGGTAGACACTGTGCTTGTCTATACAGGAACTTCAGCCTGGCATTCGCTTTCTTTACTACACTGTTCCCTATCAATTCTCCTGACATGCATGGGTCAAAGGGGATTCCCAGATATTTAACTGATGAAACCAAAGTGATGGACTCCCCATTACACTGAACATTAAAATTATTTACCCTTCTCAGTTTATGTTTCGTTCCAAAGAGAATGGCTTCAGTTTTCCCTAGGTGTAATGATAGTTTGTTGTCTACTAACCATTTGCTGCAGGACTCCAGTTCCAGTGTTAAAACATTAGCAATATCTTGTGGGTCTTTACCTGTCACTAACAGAGCACTGTCATCTGCATACAGTAGGAGTTTGCACTTGACACTGATAGGCATATCATTGACATAACATAAGAATAGTAAGGGACCCAGAATACTACCTTGGGGAACTCCACATGTTATCGGCAGGGGTTCTGATTCCGTTTTGTTGATTTTGACTATTTGTCTCCTGTTGCTAAGGTAGGACTTAAACCAGTCTACAGAACCTATACCGATAGCTTGAAGTTTATTACATAATATATTGTGGTTGACAGTATCGAAGGCCTTTTGCAGGTCTAAGGTTACCATACCTATGAGGTTCCCTTTTGACATTTCAGTTCTCAGGTAATCCATCAGATTAATAAGGGAGGTATCGGTTGAGTAGGATCTTCTAAAGCCCGATTGATAGCTATGGAGAATGCTGTTGTCATTAAGGTACTTAACTACTTGAGAATACACCGCCCTCTCCAGAATTTTAGATATTATACTGAGTATACTAACAGGTCTATAGTTGCTTACATCAGACCTATTATTTTTCTTGAAGATAGGAGTAACTCTGGCCTCCTTGAACCCCTCCGGTACGGTATTAGTGGTGATTGATAGATTTATTATGTGAGCAATAGGGATTGACAGTTCAGAAGCACCATCTTTTAGGAACTTAGACGGGATGTTATCAGGGCCTGTGCTCTTAGTTGGGTTTAACCTGCTTAGTTCTTTTTGAATGAAGTCATGAGATACACTTACTAGTTGACAACTGTTTGGGGTTACCCCTTTATTGGTATAGTATGTTTGAAACTTATCAGAGTCTGTGTTAAAGGTATTTGATGCAGCTGGTAGTTTACTTACTAGTGTTGATGCAACAGATGTGTAGTAGGAATTAAAGCAATTTGCCACCTTAGATGTTTCGTGGCATACCTCATTATCGATAGTGAGTACTATGTTAGACCTATCTACTGGCTTATGGCTATACCCCAACTGTTTTAGTTGTTGCCAGAGCTTTCTGGGGTTATGCTTATATTCTTCAATTTTTGAGCAATAGTGCTTTGCCTTTGCTCCTTTTATAAGCCTCTGTACTCTGTTCCTCACCCTTTGGAATTCATTTAGTGCTGCAATATCCTGTCTGTTTGCTTTAAATCTTTTTAGCAGCTGGTCTCTGAATTTCATATTATCTAATATCTCAGTAGTCATCCAGGGTTCAGTTCTTCGTTTAATCCTAACCTCTTTAACTGGTGCAATATTATTAAGAATGGTAGTGAACATTGTTTTGAATTTTTCCCAGGCATCGTTTACGTCCGTGCAACTTGTTATCTCTGTCCAGTCACAATTGTGTAGCCTATTTACCAGTGTTTCTTTACTGTAGTTTCTAGTTGACCTCATTTTTATTGTCCTGTGTAGGCCTATCCTATCCCTAGTGATTTTCCTGGTGCAGTAAATGATGAAATGATCACTAAGACCTGTGGTAATGACGCCTGACTGACTAATGTTCTCAGCGCGGTTGCAAAGTATGTGGTCAATTAGGGTGGCTGAGAACTGTGTGATCCGGGTTGGTTTATTAATTAGTTGGGTGTAGCTATTTAATCCTAGAATTTGCTTATACCTTTTGCATAGCCCGTTATTTTGTTGCTGAAAACAGATATTGAAGTCGCCCAGTATTATTGTTTCGCAATTGCTTTCAACTCCGGACAAGACTCTGGAAAAGTCTTCTAAGAACTGGTCCTGGGTAGGAGGGCGGTAACTAGTTCCTACTAAGATGGGTTTGGTCTTGGGAAGCAGCACTTCAAACCATAGAATCTCCAGTTTATTGTTATTTAAATCAGGTCTTGGGTTGTAAGCTAAGTCATTTCTAATGTAGGCACATACTCCACCGCCCTTTCTGTTCCTATCTAAGCGTTTTATATTGTAACCTTCTATTTTGACCTCGTCGTCAGTCACCGTATCATCCAACCAAGATTCAGAGATGGTTATAACTGCCGCCCTAATTTTGTTAGCTAGAATCCTAATCTCTGCCAATTTAGGAAGAAGTGATCTTGCATTGACATGAATAAAGTGAAGGCCTGTTTTCATAAAACAATCATAATCATCAATATATGGCAATGGGTCATTTGTATTAAAATTAGGTAAATCAATGTCATCACTGCTAAAGGGTAACTGTGCCAAAGTGCATTTGTTACACACAAAATGAATTCTGGCACCGTTGCTATAATTGTACATACATCCATCATGCACCCACCCCTTACACATTTTACATAAGGTGCCTTTTCTGTTTTTCATGCGTACTTTAGTACAGTGTATGCATCTGTTTGGTAGTGTTTGAGATAATAATGGCTGTATTGTCTCACATTGACCTATGTATGCATTACATATGGAGTTAAGGTTATCATCCCTAGCTACTAGACCGTCATTATTGCCGTCATTTATCTGTCTGTTTTGCCTCTGCACAATAGTTTGAGGTCCTGGATTAATTTGGATATCACCACTTAAGAGCGCTACAATAAGAGCTGTGTGCCATTGTTTTTGTTTGGGTATGCGGTGTTGCCATACCTTGCGGCGATAGTGAGGTTTACTTTTCTGGTAGGATGGCAACTGTTGGGCTTTTACTGTCCAGGGCGCTGTTACTCCATTCACCTTTTCCAACCCCCATGACTGATTTCTTTCTTCATGGAATTGAAGAAGAAATATAAATATAATTATGGCAGCCTGTACCCCTCTAATGCCTGCCATTTTCACTCTTCGCTCTTTTACTCATATACAATAATATTTATTTCTCTTTTCCAGTCCCTAGTACACTTAGTATCTGCTTTAATTACACTGAATTACTAGTAAAATTTCCTCTTCAAAACCCTCTTCACTGCTCACTTTTCCCTTAACTTCACAAAACCCTTACAGTTAACCTCTTCAAAACCCTCTTCACTGCTCACTTTTCCCTTAACTTCACAACACCCTTACATTTAACCCCTTATTCACCCTCCCCTACCCACCTCACTTCACAGTCTGGCTTCACCAATTAACTTCTAACTCCTTTCCATTCTGGTAGACCAGAAAGGTTTAATCAATGGTTTTATCCTTCCAAATCCCCCTCAATTCCATTTATCGGGGGTTGTGTCGTGTTGTTGTCTCCTGACCTGTTTTGCTGACTCAGCCATTTTTAAAACACTGAGGGGAGTAACACCACCTGACTTTCCTTGAGTTTATAGATATATTTGGCTTTTTCTGCTATGATTCTCTCACTGTACACTGGTCAGCTGAATATAGGTCAGCTACTAAAACATTAACCTTGACTATTTAACTATTCACTTCTTTCCCACGACTGGCACTGAGGGATAACCGTCCTATACCTTGGAGTTTTGTACTGTTGATTTGACGATGTCTCCTGTGTTTCCCTCTCGTTAGCACTGGTACAGGTGATATGATGGTGGTACAGATATGATGCTACTGTCAACAGATGAACGTCAGTAAAGATGAGAATTTCACTTCGCTAGTTGTACGTCTGGCAGTAGCTGCTGTTTGAATGCCGGTCAGCCATGTTTAAAGGCTCAAATCTTTCCCTCGTTTGGCACTGACGAAAAAAGTCCTACAGACCTGGCATTTCCTTGGAGATTTAGTTGATCAGGATTTCTGCCATGTTGTCTTCCCGTTAAACACTGGTGCAGTTGATATGGAGGTCAGTTATTTCATTTAGTGGAAAACGTCTCGTGTCTGGTTCACGTCTGGCAGCAGGTCTGGTACTTGAATGCCGGTCCCTCTTCTGTCATATTTAGTCCATTTCGTTGTCGTCACCGTCAGTTTTTATGTAACTATAGTTAACTTGCATGTTGTTGCAGCAGTACTTGCAAATTTGGCCATCACTGGAGTTCGGATAGGCCCAGGGGACGGCAAGATATAGGAGCAGCCTTGTTGCTGCTTGCTGCGGCTGCAGCTGCCACTTTAGTTGTTGCGTGGCATACCTCGTTATCGATATTTAGTACTATGTTAAATCTATCTAAGGGTTCATGGCTATGTTCCAACAGTTTTGGTTGTTGCCAGAGCTTTCTGGGATTATTCTTTTATTCTTCGATTTTCGAGCAATAGTGCCTCGCCTTAGCTCCTTTTACAAGCCTTTGAACTCTGTTCCTCACCCTTTGGAATTCATTTAGTGCTGGTCTCTGAATTTCATATTATCTAATATCTCAGTAGTCATCCAGGGTTCAGTTCTTCGTTTAATCCTAACCTCTTTAACTGGTACAATATTATCAAGGATGGTAGTGAACATTGTTTTGAATTTTTCCCAGGCATCATTTACGTCCATGCAACTTGTTATCTCTGTCCAGTCACAATTGTGTAGCCTATTTACCAGTGTTTCTTTACTGTAGTTTCTAGTTGACCTCATTTTTATTGTCCTGTGTAGGCCTATCCTATTCCTAGTGATTTTCCTGGTGCAGTAAATGATGAAATGATCACTAAGACCTGTGGTAATGACGCCTGACTGACTAATGTTCTCAGCGCGGTTACAAAGTATGTGGTCAATTAGGGTGGCTGAGAACTGTGTGATCCGGGTTGGTGTATTAATTAGTTGAGTGTAACTATTTAAACCTAGAATTTGCTTGTACGTTTTGCATAGCCCGTTATTTTCCTGCTTAGAACAGATATTGAAGTCTCCCAGCATCACTGTCTCGCAATTATCAATTCCGGACAAGACTTTCGAGAAGACTTCTAAGAATTAGTCATGTGTGGGAGGGCGTTAACTAGTTCCTACTAAGATGGGTTTGGTCTTGGGAAGCAACACTTCAAACCATAGTGCAAGAATGTTGCAAGCCGAGCCACGGGATATTGCAACCTGTCCCATGCACCATTGAATACATGGAATAATCACTGGTGGGTCCTCTGGACCACAGAAAGGTATACTGGGAGAGTCCAAGTAGATAGTAAAGTGGAAGCTATCTAGCGACTCTCTTCCTCGCTACCAGCAACGTGCAATGAAACCATAATTTTTTAACTTGATCTTTCTTTAAGCCAAATTTTCCTAGTGGAGATAAGAAATACTCAATCCCTGCGTCAAAACGACCTTCTCTTGCTCAAATTAATGCCGGGGCATGGCTCAAACCCTCTTATTAAAATTTGATGAGGATAACCTTGCGAGAACAAATGGCAGTAACATCCTTTTCCAACCTCTTAGAAACCATCAACACTGACTTAAAACTGACACTTGGCAAGCCTCATAACTGACATCGACTGCACGCGTAAGGACATACCGGACAGTGGCTTTACTGTGACCTGGACACCTGAGCATAATGCCTTGAGCACTGTCATCACAAAGCATGTAGACACCTCATCAGATCACCTTAAGCCGATAATAACAAAAAGCGGCAGTACGAATGATCACTCTACTGCCAGACAACATAATTCCCAACTTTTCAAAAGCCCGAACCTACTGAATACACATACCACTTACTCATACTACTGTGCTTACTATATATACAGGACAATAAACACTAATATTAATCGTGACCTGAAACACTTTCTTGATAGTTGCCGCAGAACTTGAGGACATAATACAGGACACGAAAATCTCTATGATATTCCATGTCCGATTTAACCGTCGTAAACAATGTGGATAAATGGACCCAAAATCTGGAACTCTCTATCTGATATCACCAGAGCAACTATCTACCTGATAACACCAGAGACTCACTATCTACCTGATAACACCAGAGACTCACTATCTACCTGATAACACCAGAGACTCACTATCTACCTGATAACACCAGAGACTCACTATCTACCTGATAACACCAGAGACTCACTATCTACCTGATAACACCAGAGACTCACTATCTACCTGATAACACCAGAGACTCACTATCTACCTGATAACACCAGAGACTCACTATCTACCTGATAACACCAGAGACTCACTATCTACCTGATGACACCAGAGACTCACTATCTACCTGATAACACCAGAGACTCACTATCTACCTGATGACACCAGAGACTCACTATCTACCTGATGACACCAGAGACTCACTATCTACCTGATAACACCAGAGACTCACTATCTACCTGATGACACCAGAGACTCACTATCTACCTGATAACACCAGAGACTCACTATCTACCTGATGACACCAGAGACTCACTATCTACCTGATAACACCAGAGCCTCACTATCTACCAGATATCACCAGAGACTCTCTATCTACCAGATATCACCAGAGGCTCACTATCTACCAGATATCACCAGAGGCTCACTATCTACCAGATATCACCAGAGGCTCACTATCTACCAGATATCACCAGAGACTCACTATCTATCAGATATCACCATATATATATATATATATATATATATATATATATATATATATATATATATATATATATATATATATATATAATATTATTCTCATATAACTGCGTTAACAATTTAGTTTTAAAAAGATAGTCTGTCTGCTTGTTTGTCGTTAATATCATTGTGAACAAATATTCTTGAGTCTCAATGTCAGAAATTATTTTTCCTCTGATTTAACTGTTATTTTTGTAATGAAATTTATTTTTCGACATAGTATAAGAAAGTATTACTGTGAATGACATAGTATAAGAAAGTATTACTGTGAATGACATAGTATAAGAAAGTATTACTGTGAATGACATAGTATAAGAAAGTATTACTGTGAATGACATAGTATAAGAAAGTATTACTGTGAATGATCCCCTCAAGGAAGGTTCCTTGATGTTGGTGAGGGGCTCTTGATTTAGGGAATTGGATCTGTGCTCCAGTTCCCCGAATTAAGCCTGAATGCCTTCCACATCCCCCCCCCCCCAGGCGCTGTATAATCCTCCGGGTTTAGCGCTTCCCCCTTGATTATAATAATAATAATACTGTGAATGACATAGTATAAGAAAGTATTACTGTGAATGACATAGTATAAGAAAGTATTACTGTGAATGACATAGTATAAGAAAGTATTACTGTGAATGACATAGTATAAGAAAGTATTACTGTGAATGACATAGTATAAGAAAGTATTACTGTGAATGACATAGTATAAGAAAGTATTACTGTTAATAGTCGCTGCATCCATAATTTAAACTCTTGTGTTGAATATAATTTTATGTAAAAAATTGTACTTATCAACTTACTAAAGTATAACACAAATAATTGTTCTTATAATCGTGTACGATGATGTATTTAATCTACTATCGCCCGCCCGCCCGCCTGCCCGCCCGCCCGCCTGCCCGCCCGCCCGCCCGCCCGCCAACCCGCCCGCCCTACCTACCTACATAGTGAGTACATGATGTAAATTTTGTGTACGTCACTTTTCAATGAAAGTAACTTGATGAGAGGCTCGTAATGTAAGAAATTCAACCTTGTCCGCCCTTCAGTGGATCAAACTTGATTACCTCCTGTTTCCCAGGCACTGAATGACCCCTACGATCTGGAATATAATATTAATAAGTAATGATAATGTCCCATCTCTGTGGGTTAAGCACTTCTGTGACTATAATAATTATTATTGTTGATTATTTTTTGTTATGATAATTAGGGATGGGTAGCGTGACAGGAGGTACTGGAGCAGAGCGTGTGCCTGTCCATCCCTGGAAGTATCAACTGGAACAAGCGTTGACCCACACACAGGCAGGTCAAGCGCTGGCAGCAGACCTGACCAAGAACCACGACCCACTCGGTGTTGCTGCTTACCTTAACGTAGGTATACAAGTGGACTTGTAATTGCTAGCTGATGGATGTAGATGGTTGCAGAGTGTTGTAGAGGGTTGTGGAGGGAAGTAGGAATGCTAAATGTGAGATAGTCGTGTTGGCCCCTCAGAGGGAGGCTCATTGATGTCGATGATGGAGTCAAAAGTTAATCTACGCCCTCTTTTTCTTAGAGTTAACTAATTACCTTCCATTCCTGCAGGTGCTGAACCCCCACCTATGTGTTTAGCCACCACTCGTGAAAGTTATAATTGAGGAGAGGTTACAAAAGTAATCTAACTACCGATGATCTATTGTTAAAGTTTCCTAGAGAACCTTGAATATACTTAGATGTAACGATACCATAACACAGTCACCAATATTAACTCACATCACAGTCACCAGAGTTACCCTCACCGAAGTAACTAGTTATACCTTCAGCTTAGTCACCAGTGTTACCCCTCACGTCAGTCACCATTAATAACTCTCACGTGACAGTCACCAGTGCCCCGTAGCCTGGTGAAAAAAACTCTCGCTCTACACGGTGAGTATGCGGGTTCGATTCCCGGCGAAGGGGTAGAAACATCGGACGTGTTTCCTAACACCGGTTATCTATGTTCACCCATCAGTAAAATAGGTACCTGGGTGTTAGTGGACTGGTGTGGGTCGCATCCTGGGTGTTAGTAGACTGGTGTGGGTCACATTCTGGGTGTTAGTGGACTGGTGTGGGTCGCATCCTGAGTGTTAGTGGACTGGTGTGGGTCGCATCCTGGGTGTTAGTGGACTGGTGTGGGTCACATCCTGGGTGTTAGTGGACTGGTGTGGGTCGCATCCTGGGTGTTAGTAGACTGGTGTGGGTCACATCCTGGGTGTTAGTGGACTGGTGTGGGTCGCATCCTGGGTGTTAGTAGACTGGTGTGGGTCGCATCCTGGGTGTTAGTGGACTGGTGTGGGTCACATCCTGGGACAAAACTGACCTAATTTGCGGGAAATGCTCAGCATAACAAGCGGCTTTCTATATAGTAGTATGTCACTGATGTCAGCTATGATCTGTATACCTTGTACATGTACTTGTATACCTTGTACATGTGCTTGTATACCTTGTACATGTACTTATATACCTTATACATGTACTTGTATACCTTGTACTTGTATAACTTGTACATGTACTTGTATACCTTGTACATGTACTTGTATACCTTGTACAAGTACTTGTATACCTTGCCCATGTACTTGTATAACTTGTACATGTGCTTGTATACCTTGCACATGTACTTGTATACCTTGTACATGTGCTTGTATACCTTGTACATGTGCTTGTATACCTTGTACATGTACTTGTATACCTTGTACATGTACTTGTATACCTTGTACATGTACTTGTATACCTTGTACATGTACTTGTATACCTTGTACATGTACTTGTATACCTTGTACATGTACTTGCATACCTTGTACATGTACTTGCATACCTTGTACATGTACTTGCATACCTTGTACATGTACTTGCATACCTTGTACATGTACTTGCATACCTTGTACATGTACTTGTATACCTTGTACATGTACTTGTATACCTTGTACATGTACTTGTATACCTTGTACATGTACTTGTATACCTTGTACATGTACTTGTATACCTTGTACATGTACTTGTATGCCTTGTTCATGTACTTGTATACCTTGTACATGTACTTGTATACCTTGGGCATGTGCTTGTATACCTTGTACATGTGCTTGTATACCTTGTACATGTACTTGTATACCTTGTATATGTACTTGTATACCTTGTACATGTACTTGTATACCTTCTACATGTACTTGTATACCTTGTACATGTGCTTGTATACCTTGTACATGTGCTTGTATACCTTGTACATGTACTTGTATACCTTGTACATGTACTTGTATACCTTGTACATGTACTTGTATACCTTGCACATGTACTTGTATAACTTGTACATGTACACCTTGTACATGTACATGTACACCTTGTACATGTACTTGTATACCTTGTACATGTACTTGTATAACTTGTACATGTACTTGTATAACTTGTACATGTACTTGTATACCTTGTACATGTACTTGTATACCTTGTACATGTACTTGTATAACTTGTACATGTACTTGTATAACTTGTACATGTACTTGTATAACTTGTACATGTACTTGTATACCTTGTACATGTACTTGTATAACTTGTACATGTACTTGTAGTAAATAAGGATTATTATTATTATTATTATTATTATTATTATTATTATTATTATTATTATTATTATTATTATTATTTTCAACCTTATAAGATGTTGTTTGAAGATAGCAGAATATGGTAATGATGTAGAGTATTCACCCATTGACTTCAGTTGTTTTCTCTTAACAAAGTTGGTACACCAGGCAGACACGAGTTAAGGGTAGCCAGGAGCCAGTCCTGAGGGGTAGGTGTTGTCTGATGGTCAGCTGGGTACGAAGTGAGACAGAGGGTTGGGAGCGAGGGTAGACCTAGGTGTCTGCCGTCTGCCGGGCACTTGCCAGAACTAGGCCGTAGGCCAGCAATTTCCTTCAGCGGAAGGTATGTGAAAAAGGTATTTAGGCATGCTACCTACACTCACGTCACAGTCACCAGTGTTACACTCACGTCACAGTTACCAGTGTTACCCTCACGTCACAGTTACCAGTGTTACCCTCACGTCACAGTCACCAGTGTTACCCTCACGTCACAGTCACCAGTGTTACACTCACGTCACAGTTACCAGTGTTACCCTCACGTCACAGTCACCAGTGTTACACTCACGTCACAGTCACCAGTGTTACCCTCACGTCACAGTCACCAGTGTTACCCTCACGTCACAGTCACCAGTGTTACCCTCACGTCACAGTCACCAGTGTTACCCTCACGTCACAGTCACCAGTGTTACCCTCACGTCACAGTCACCAGTGTTACCCTCACGTCACAGTCACCAGTGTTACCCTCACGTCACAGTCACCAGTGTTACCCTCACGTCACAGTCACCAGTGTTACCCTCACGTCACAGTCACCAGTGTTACCCTCACGTCACAGTCACCAGTGTTACCCTCACGTCACAGTCACCAGTGTTACCCTCACGTCACAGTCACCAGTGTTACCCTCACGTCACAGTCACCAGTGTTACCCTCACGTCACAGTCACCAGTGTTACCCTCACGTCACAGTCACCAGTGTTACCCTCACGTCACAGTCACCAGTGTTACCCTCACGTCACAGTCACCAGTGTTACCCTCACGTCACAGTCACCAGTGTTACCCTCACGTCACAGTCACCAGTGTTACCCTCACGTCACAGTCACCAGTGTTACCCTCACGTCACAGTCACCAGTGTTACCCTCACGTCACAGTCACCAGTGTTACCCTCACGTCACAGTCACCAGTGTTACCCTCACGTCACAGTCACCAGTGTTACCCTCACGTCACAGTCACCAGTGTTACCCTCACGTCACAGTCACCAGTGTTACCCTCACGTCACAGTCACCAGTGTTACCCTCACGTCACAGTCACCAGTGTTACCCTCACGTCACAGTCACCAGTGTTACCCTCACGTCACAGTCACCAGTGTTACCCTCACGTCACAGTCACCAGTGTTACCCTCACGTCACAGTCACCAGTGTTACCCTCACGTCACAGTCACCAGTGTTACCCTCACGTCACAGTCACCAGTGTTACCCTCACGTCACAGTCACCAGTGTTACCCTCACGTCACAGTCACCAGTGTTACCCTCACGTCACAGTCACCAGTGTTACCCTCACGTCACAGTCACCAGTGTTACCCTCACGTCACAGTCACCAGTGTTACCCTCACGTCACAGTCACCAGTGTTACCCTCACGTCACAGTCACCAGTGTTACCCTCACGTCACAGTCACCAGTGTTACCCTCACGTCACAGTCACCAGTGTTACACTCACGTCACAGTCACCAGTGTTACACTCACGTCACAGTCACCAGTGTTACACTCACGTCACAGTCACCAGTGTTACCCTCACGTCACAGTCACCAGTGTTACCCTCACGTCACAGTCACCAGTGTTACCCTCACGTCACAGTCACCAGTGTTACACTCACGTCACAGTCACCAGTGTTACCCTCACGTCACAGTCACCAGTGTTACCCTCACGTCACAGTCACCAGTGTTACCCTCACGTCACAGTCACCAGTGTTACCCTCACGTCACAGTCACCAGTGTTACCCTCACGTCACAGTCACCAGTGTTACCCTCACGTCACAGTCACCAGTGTTACCCTCACGTCACAGTCACCAGTGTTACCCTCACGTCACAGTCACCAGTGTTACCCTCACGTCACAGTCACCAGTGTTACCCTCACGTCACTGTTATCATTGTTATCCTGAAGACAGTGTTGTTAACTCTCATATCAGTGGTTCATAATTATGACAAAACTTATCTTCCAGATGGAGTTCGCTGTAGTGTTTTACGAGCCACAACACCAACGTTCTCTCCCGGCGACCTGGTGCTGCATCTACCTCACCTACAGGTGAGAACTTCTGTCTACCTGTCTTGCAAATGTTGCATCTACCTCACCTACAGGTGAGAACTTTTGTCGACCTGTCTTACAAATGTTGCTAAGATGCTATGTTAAACCCGAGATGCTGTGTTAAACCCGAGATGCTGTGTTAAACCCGAGATGCTGTGTTAAACCCGAGATACTATGTTAAACCCGAGATGCTGTGTTAAACCCGAGATGCTGTGTTAAACCCGAGATGCTGTGTTAAACCCGAGATGCTGTGTTAAACCCGAGATTCTGTGTTAAACCCGAGATTCTGTGTTAAACCCGAGATGCTGTTTTAAACCCGACATGCTGTGTTAAACCCGAGATGCTGTGTTTAAACCCGACAGGCTGTGTTAAACCCGACATGCTGCGTTAAACCCGACATGCTGTGTTAAACCCGAGATACTGTGTTAAACCCAACATGCTGTGTTAAACCCGACATCCCGAGATGCTGTGTTAAACCCGAGATGCTGTGTTAAACCCGAGATGCTGTGTTAAACCCGACATGCTGTGTTAAACCCGACATGCTGTGTTAAACCCGAGATGCTGTGTTAAACTCGACAGGCTGTGTTAAACCCGACATGCTGCGTTAAACCCGACATGCTGTGTTAAACCCGACATGCTGTGTTAAACCCGAGATGCTGTGTTAAACCCGACATGATGCGTTAAAACCGAGATGCTGCATTAAACCCGACATGCTGTGTTAAACCCGACATGCTGTGTTAAACCCGACATGCTGTGTTAAACCCGACATACTGTGTTAAACCCGACATGCTGTGTTAAACCCGACATGCTGTGTTAAACCCGACATGCTGTGTTAAACCCGACATGCTGTGTTAAACCCGACATGCTGTGTTAAACCCGAGATGCGTTAAACCCGACATGCTGTGTTAAACCCGACATGCTGTGTTAAACCCGACATGCTGTGTTAAACCCGACATGCTGTGTTAAACCCGACATGCTGTGTTAAACCCGACATGCTGTGTTAAACCCGAGGTGCTGTGTTAAACCCGAGATGTTATGTTAAACCCGAGATGCTGCGTTAAACCCGAGATGCTGTGTTAAACCCGACATACTGTGTTAAAGTCGACATACTCGAGTTTACCTGGAGAGAGTTCCGGGGGTCAACGCCCCCGCGGCCCGGTCTGTGACCAGGCCTCCTGGTGGATCAGAGCCTGATCAACCAGGCTGTTGCTGCTGGCTGCACGCAAACCAACGTACGAGCCACAGCCGGGCTGATCAGGAACTGACTTTAGGTGCTTATCCAGTGCCAGCTTGAAGACTGCCAGGGGTCTGTTGGTAATCCCCCTTACGTATGCTGGGAGGCAGTTGAACAGTCTCGGGCCCCTGACACTTATTGTATGGTCTCTTAACGTGCTAGTGACACCCCTGCTTTTCATTGGGGGGATGGTGCATCGTCTGCCAAGTCTTTTGCTTTCGTAGTGAGTGATTTTCGTGTGCAAGTTCGGTACTAGTCTCTCTAGGATTTTCCAGGTGTATATAATCATGTATCTCTCCCGCCTGCATTCCAGGGAATACAGGTTTAGGAACCTCAAGCGCTCCCAGTAATTGAGGTGTTTTATCTCCGTTATGCGCGCCGTGAAAGTTCTCTGTACATTTTTTAGGTCGGCAATTTCACCTGCCTTGAAAGGTGCTGTTAGTGTGCAGCAATATTCCAGCCTAGATAGAACAAGTGACCTGAAGAATGTCATCATGGGCTTGGCCTCCCTAGTTTTGAAGGTTCTCATTATCCATCCTGTCATTTTTCTAGCAGATGCGATTGATACAATGTTATGGTCCTTGAAGGTGAGATCCTCCGACATGATCACTCCCAGGTCTTTGACGTTGGTGTTTCGCTCTATTTTGTGGCCAGAATTTGTTTTGTACTCAGATGAAGATTTAATTTCCTCATGTTTACCATATCTGAGTAATTGAAATTTCTCATCGTTGAACTTCATATTGTTTTCTGCAGCCCACTGAAAGATTTGGTTGATGTCCGCCTGGAGCCTTGAAGTGTCTGCAATGGAAGACACTGTCATGCAGATTCGGGTGTCATCTGCAAAGGAAGACACGGTGCTGTGGCTGACATCCTTGTCTATGTCGGATATGAGGATGAGGAACAAGATGGGAGCGAGTACTGTGCCTTGTGGAACAGAGCTTTTCACCGTAGCTGCCTCGGACTTTACTCTGTTGACGACTACTCTCTGTGTTCTGTTAGTGAGGAAATTATAGATCCATCGACCGACTTTTCCTGTTATTCCTTTAGCACGCATTTTGTGCGCTATTACGCCATGGTCACACTTGTCGAAGGCTTTTGCAAAGTCTGTATATATTACATCTGCATTCTTTGTCTTCTAGTGCATTTAGGACCTTGTCGTAGTCATCCAATAGTTGAGACAGACAGGAGCGACCTGTTCTAAACCCATGTTGCCCTGGGTTGTGTAACTGATGGGTTTCTAGATGGGTGGTGATCTTGCTTCTTAGGACCCTTTCAAAGATTTTTATGATATGGGATGTTAGTGCTATTGGTCTGTAGTTCTTTGCTGTTGCTTTACTGCCCCCTTTGTGGAGTGGGGCTATGTCTGTAGTTTTTAGTAACTGTGGGACGACCCCCGTGTCCATGCTCCCTCTCCACAGGATGGAAAAGGCTCGTGATAGGGGCTTCTTGCAGTTCTTGATGAACACAGAGTTCCATGAGTCTGGCCCTGGGGCAGAGTGCATGGGCATGTCATTTATCGCCTGTTCGAATTCATTTGGCGTCAGGATAACATCGGATAGGCTTGTGTTAATCAAATTTTGTGGCTCTCTCATAAAAAATTCATTTTGATCTTCGACTCTCAGTCTGGTTAGCGGCTTGCTAAAAACTGAGTCATATTGGGACTTGAGTAGCTCACTCATTTCCTTGCTGTCATCTGTGTAGGACCCATCTTGTTTAAGTAGGGGCCCAATACTGGACGTTGTTCTCGATTTTGATTTGGCATAGGAGAAGAAATACTTTGGGTTTCTTTCGATTTCATTTATGGCTTTTAGTTCTTCCCGCGATTCCTGACTCCTAAAGGATTCTTTTAGCTTAAGTTCGATGCTTGCTATTTCTCTGACCAGTGTCTCCCTACGCATTTCAGATATATTGACCTCTTTTAGTCGCTCTGTTATTATTTTCCGTCGGTTGTAAAGGGAGTGCCTGTCTCTTTCTATTTTACATCTACTCCTCCTTTTTCTTAGAGGAATAAGCCTTGTGCATACATCGAGTGCCACCGAGTTAATCTGTTCTAGGCATAAGTTGGGGTCTGTGTTGCTTAGTATATCTTCCCAGCTTATATCGGTTAGGACTTGGTTTACTTGGTCCCACTTTGTGTTTTTGTTATTGAAGTTGAATTTGGTGAATGCTCCCTCGTGACTAGTCTCATTATGTCGGTCTGGGGCTCCACGCATACATGTCTGAACCTCAATTATGTTGTGATCTGAGTATATTGTTTTGGATATGGTGACATTTCTTATCAGATCATCATTGTTAGTGAAGATGAGGTCTAGTGTATTCTCCAGTCTAGTAGGCTCTATTATTTGCTGGTTTAAATTGAATTTTGTGCAGAGATTTAAAAGCTCGTGTGAGTGTGAGTTTTCATCAGAGCTGCCTCCTGGTGTTATTACTGCAACAATATTATTTGCTATATTCCTCCATTTTAGGTGCCTTAAGTTGAAATCCCCTAGGAGCAAGATGTTGGGTGCAGGAGCTGGAAGATTTTCCAGACAGTGGTCAATTTTTAACAGCTGTTCCTGGAATTGCTGGGATGTTGCATCCGGAGGCTTGTAGACTACCACTTAAGGCACCTAAAATGGAGGAATATAGCAAATAATATTGTTGCAGTAATAACACAAGGAGGCAGCTCTGATGAAAACTCACACTCACGCGAGCTTTTAAATCTCTGCACAAAATTCAATTTAAACCAGCAAATAATAGAGCCTACTAGACTGGAGAATACACTAGACCTCATCTTCACTAACAATGATGATCTGATAAGAAATATCATCATATCAAAAACAATATACTCAGATCACAACATAATTGAGGTTCAGTCATGTATGCGCGGAGCCCCAGACCGACATAATGAGATTAGTCACGAGGGAGCATTCACCAAATTCAACTTCAATAACAAAAACATAAAGTGGGACCAAGTAAACCAAGTCCTAACCGATATAAGCTGGGAAGATATACTAAGCAACACAGACCCCAACTTATGCCTAGAACAGATTAACTCGGTGGCACTCGATGTATGCACAAGGCTTATTCCTCTAAGAAAAAGGAGGAGTAGATGTAAAACAGAAAGAGACAGGCGCTCCCTTTACAGGCGACGGAAAAGAATAACAGAGCGGCTAAAAGAGGTCAATATATCTGAAATGCGTAGGGAGACACTGGTCAGAGAAATAGCAAGCATCGAACTTAAGCTAAAAGAATCCTTTAGGAGTCAGGAATCGCGGGAAGAACTAAAAGCCATAAATGAAATCGAAAGAAACCCAAAGTATTTCTTCTCCTATGCCAAATCAAAATCGAGAACAACGTCCAGTATTGGGCCCCTACTTAAACAAGATGGGTCCTACACAGATGACAGCAAGGAAATGAGTGAGCTACTCAAGTCCCAATATGACTCAGTTTTTAGCAAGCCGCTAACCAGACTGAGAGTCGAAGACCAAAATGAATTTTTTATGAGAGAGCCACAAAATTTGATTAACACAAGCCTATCCGATGTTATCCTGACGCCAAATGACTTCGAACAGGCGATAAATGACATGCCCATGCACTCTGCCCCAGGGCCAGACTCATGGAACTCTGTGTTCATCAAGAACTGCAAGAAGCCCCTATCACGAGCCTTTTCCATCCTATGGAGAGGGAGCATGGACACGGGGGTCGTCCCACAGTTACTAAAAACTACAGACATAGCCCCACTCCACAAAGGGGGCAGTAAAGCAACAGCAAAGAACTACAGACCAATAGCACTAACATCCCATATCATAAAAATCTTTGAAAGGGTCCTAAGAAGCAAGATCACCACGCATCTAGAAACCCATCAGTTACACAACCCAGGGCAACATGGGTTTAGAACAGGTCGCTCCTGTCTGTCTCAACTATTGGACCACTACGACAAGGTCCTAAATGCACTAGAAGACAAAAAGAATGCAGATGTAATATATACAGACTTTGCAAAAGCCTTCGACAAGTGTGACCATGGCGTAATAGCGCACAAAATGCGTGCTAAAGGAATAACAGGAAAAGTCGGTCGATGGATCTATAATTTCCTCACTAACAGAACACAGAGAGTAGTCGTCAACAGAGTAAAGTCCGAGGCAGCTACGGTGAAAAGCTCTGTTCCACAAGGCACAGTACTCGCTCCCATCTTGTTCCTCATCCTTATATCCGACATAGACAAGGATGTCAGCCACAGCACCGTGTCTTCCTTTGCAGATGACACCCGAATCTGCATGACAGTGTCTTCCATTGCAGACACTGCAAAGCTCCAGGCAGACATCAACCAAATCTTTCAGTGGGCTGCAGAAAACAATATGAAGTTCAACGATGAGAAATTTCAATTACTCAGATATGGTAAACATGAGGAAATTAAATCTTCATCAGAGTACAAAACAAATTCTGGCCACAAAATAGAGCGAAACACCAACGTCAAAGACCTGGGAGTGATCATGTCGGAGGATCTCACCTTCAAGGACCATAACATTGTATCAATCGCATCTGCTAGAAAAATGACAGGATGGATAATGAGAACCTTCAAAACTAGGGAGGCCAAGCCCATGATGACACTCTTCAGGTCACTTGTTCTATCTAGGCTGGAATATTGCTGCACACTAACAGCACCTTTCAAGGCAGGTGAAATTGCCGACCTAGAAAATGTACAGAGAACTTTCACGGCGCGCATAACGGAGATAAAACACCTCAATTATTGGGAGCGCTTGAGGTTCCTAAACCTGTATTCCCTGGAACGCAGGAGGGAGAGATACATGATTATATACACCTGGAAAATCCTAGAGGGACTAGTACCGAACTTGCACACGAAAATCACTCATTACGAAAGCAAAAGACTTGGCAGACGATGCACCATCCCCCCAATGAAAAGCAGGGGTGTCACTAGCACGTTAAGAGACCATACAATAAGTGTCAGGGGCCCGAGACTGTTCAACTGCCTCCCAGCACACATAAGGGGGATTACCAACAGACCCCTGGCAGTCTTGAAGCTGGCACTGGACAAGCACCTAAAGTCAGTTCCGGATCAGCCGGGCTGTGGCTCATATGTTGGTTTGCGTGCAGCCAGCAGCAACAGCCTGGTTGATCAGGCTCTGATCCACCAGGAGGCCTGGTCTCAGACCGGGCCGCGGGGGCGTTGACCCCCGGAACTCTCTCCAGGTAAACTCCAGGTAATGACTAGGTTTTGGTTCTCGACCTTTACTGCTAAAACTTCCACTACATCATTTGAGGCATTAAGCAGTTCTGTGCAAACAAGTAACTCTGCAGTGTACAGGCCAACCCCCCCCCCCCTTTTGCCTGTTCACTCTGTCACATCTGTATAGGTTGTAACCTGGGATCCATATTTCGTTGTCCAAGTGATCCTTTATGTGGGTCTCAGTGAAAGCCGCGAACATTGCCTTTGCCTCTGCAAGCAGTCCACGGATGAAAGGTATTTTGTTGTTTGTTGCTGGCTTTAGACCCTGTATATTTGCAAAGAAGAATGTTATCGGACTGGTGGTATTGTTGGTACTGGGGGGGGGGATTTTTTTCGGCATTAGTATCTGTATCTGTTGGTTTGGAGTGGAGGCCATCGACTGTGGTTCCACTCCAGGAATGACTGGATTTGGTGTACGATTTCTGCCATTTCCTGCCAGTTTTTTTCCTTCCTGGCACTAAAAAAACTCTCCCTCTTGAGTGGTTGTGGCTACCCAGGTTTTCCCATGGCCTGGATGTTTTGTATCTTTTTGTCCCCTTTAGATTGTATGCCTGGCAATTTAAGTTATAGCACAGTCTTTCCTGTACTGAAGAGGTACATAGTTCAGGGTGAAACAGCTTACAGGAAGGGAGTTTGCATTTTCCTGTTGTCATATGGGCATGGCATTTTCTAGGGTGGTCATAGTTGCACGTCCCATCTGTTTTTCCAGATTTCCCATGCCAGCAGATACCGAGTGCATAGTATGTGCACAGGCTTGGTTTCCGTTTGCCTTGGGTTTCTGTGACTGTATTCCCTGTTGGTGCATGTTTCCCTGTCTTACTTCTATCATCCCTAGCACCAACAATGGAGCTCCCACCTGTTGTTTTTGGTAATATATCCTCACTATTGCTAGTGGAGTCCTCTTGTTTGCTATTTCCTGCGGTATTTCTAGTTTGCAATATTGGTTTTATCTTATCTTTGACTACACTTGTTTCCCTACTATGGCTCCTGTCCCCTATGAGGTCATTTATATGTATTCCTTCCTGCGTATAATTCCCGACTACCTGGACAAAATCTCCAGCTTCACCATTACTGTCTCCCAGGACAGCATCTCCAGCTTCACCATTACTGTCTCCCTGGACAGCACCTCCAGCTTCACCATTACTGTCTCACAGGACAGCACCTCCAGCTTCACCATTACTGTCTCCCAGGACAGCACCTCCAGCTTCACCATTACTGTCTCCCAGGACAGCACCTCCAGCTTCACCATTACTGTCTCCCAGGACAGCACCTCCAGCTTCACCATTACTGTCTCCCAGGACAGCACCTCCAGCTTCACCATTACTGTCTCCCAGGACAGCACCTCCAGCTTCACCATTACTGTCTCCCAGGACAGCACTATCAGCCCCACATTTACTGACTACCAGGAGTTCATCTCCAGCCTTACAGTTTCTGACTACATGGCCAGTATCAAGGGCAGTACCATTCAGCCCAGACTTTTTATGTTCCCATCTGTTGTAGAAAGCTTCCAGGTTTTCTATGAAAGCAGTTTTGATGTTGGCCTCTTTTAATACCCTTATGATTTTAGTCCACAGATTTATCTCATTTGGGCATACCCAAAAACATTTCCCTGTTTTAATACTGCTTGTAGCTAGTTCTTGGATATCTGCACAAGGGGCGTGACACCAATTTCCACAAAAATTACAATTTATCCATGTGGAAGCCCGTTTGTTTGACTGACCACAGACTACACACAGTTTCATAATGATTTGAATGGTTGATTTACTCAATTCTACTAGCAACCTCTTGAATATTCTATTAATAACCTCCTTAAATGAAGCTCTAGCTATTTGTATTTCTGTTTCTAACTGTTTTTGTATATTGGACAGCTTACCGTGCACGTTCCCGATATATATTTAATGTTTGTGTTTATAAGGGCGCCTACAACCTCATCCGTTTACTGTCTGCCTTATTGTCCAACGAAACCGTTTGAAACCAGTCAAGGGTTCGGACCAGTCAAGGGTTCGGACCAGTCAAGGGTTCGGACCAGTCAAGGGTTCGGACCAGTCGATCTGATCTGATCAGTGGGTCGCTTATTTAAAACATACTGGTCGATGATTTGGTCTAACACATGAAGGATCTACTGGAAATTATCTACCCGAGTAATATGTGATTTGATTGATACAAAAGTATAACCTGCGTGTTGAAGAACCGGTGATTTCTGGCAACTCCTACAATGACGAACGGTCGACCTCAACCCTTGTTTATCAATCGCTGTATCTAGCTTTTCTATTTTGTTTTTCCGCCTCCACCACAATAAATGCAATATTATCACTATAGTTGACTGGTGGAAATTTTGGAGGAAGGACGCTTTTTCTGTAGTAATATTTGCTTCTCGTTGTGTATATTGCGACCGCTGGTAACTACAGGTTATATGAAATTCACAGTATACGTCTGGTATTTCAAGAATAAAGAAACTAATGAAAGTCACTCCACTCCACTAAGTACCATTATAATACTGGTTAGTTGCTACTACAACACTGTAATCTGCTATTCACTGGTATCACTAGATTATATGCGTGTACACTAGCAGGCCAGGAAGATTATTAAAAACAGCTGACCACTGTGGTAAGATTCTGGCGACTTCTGGCACCTGCCTCTATAGGCTTATCACTTCATTTACAAATTCACCTGTTTTCAAATGACACTTTAGCCTTTATCATCAATATACTAGGGAGCCACTGTAGTATACACTATACACTATGTATACTCAATGTTATCAGGGAGACTTTCTTTCCTCTGACACGAAAAGTTCAATTATTATATTTTTTCACACGGGACACAGGCCTATGATTCCCCTCTGGCAGTAAACTCTGCTAGGTAGTGCACACTAATTCTCCATTTTTTGACTCGGTATATAATGTTTTCCGCCCAAGATTGGTTCCAGGCGCTAGAGGGATGTATCGTTAGTTTAATATGTTTATTATGCACCCCATACCCATCCTGTGGGCGGTAGTCAAAAGATTACAGAGGTACATAATGGGTCCAGGGACTGGGCCTCAAAGTTTTGATAGCTGAGCAAGCTACAGAGGCAATGAACTCACAATTTACAAAGGTAATGAACTCACAATTTACAAAGGTAATGAACTCCAGGTAGGTCTAGTCACAATCATTACAAGTTACAAAGGTATTTACAGATTACAGAGGTACACAATGGGTCCAGGGACCGGGCTCCAAAGTTTTGATGGCTGAACTAGGTACAAGGTAATGAACTCACAAGTTACAAAGGTAATGAACTCACAAGTTACAAAGGTAATGAATACTGTAAGAATGGTTACTTACGTTTATACATGGCTGCAATCATGAACAAATTTTAGAGTAATGAGCAATTCACACTTCCACACCCGGTCACAACTGTAGTGAGTTATTGGTGCAAATGTTGATTGCTGAGTCTCTCTCTCTCTCACACACACACACACACACACACACACACATACAAATTCATACACACACACACATAAACACACACACACACACACACACACAAACTCATACACACACACGCACACACACTCATACTCACACACACTCATACACACACTCACACTCATACACACACACACTCATACTCACACACACACACACACACACACACACACACACACACACACACACACACACACACACACACACACATGCACACATGTGGTAATGCTTTATTTACAGCTAGCAAAGTCAGGGTATTTCTCCAGAATGGTCTGTAATATACCACTGTGGATAAAATACTTAGCCATTTCTTGAACACTTCTGAGTGAGTTGTTTCTAAATTCATTAATTTTATCGCACTCCAGTACATAATGACGCAGGGTGTGACAATAATCCATCTGGCAAAGTTTACATTTCGTTTGGTCTACATCTGGTGGTGGTGATTTAACCTGCCAAAGATACTTGTAACCCAGCCGGAGCCGGGCGGTAGTGACATCCAAGAGTCTGCTTATTTTGTTGGATGCACCATAGACATGTGGCTCCTCCTGCATGATAGAATGATGATAGATGGACTCACTGGTGTCAATCTCCCTGAGCCTTAAGTTCATAAAATTCAGCTGAAGTTCTTTTCGTATTATTGTTCTCAAACTACTACCTGACAAGCCAAGATTGTAATCTACTCCCTCTTTGAAAGCATACAGCTTAGCCAATTTATCAGTTCTATCATGCATCTGAAGACCAATGTGAGATGGAATCCACAGCATGTGCACTCTGACTCCACTGTCCACAATCCTACCATACCTGTGTCTGGCTTCTGACACAAGCATGCCACAATTTATGCTTAATGAGTTGAGAGCATTTATGGATGACAGAGAATCAGTTACAATTAAACTGTCAATCTTTGATACATAGATGCATTTCAGTGCAAGGAGTATGGCAAACAGTTCTGTCTGAAGGGTAGAGGCCCAATTATTGATGCGTGCTCCAATTTCTTTAAGAGAGCCATCACTCTGTACGACAACAGCAGCACTACCAGCTGCACCAGTGGATTGGTGAACAGAACCATCAACGTAAATAATTTGCGAGAGTGTGTGCTGTGTGACTAAGTTATCAATACAGCTTAAGGCCTCATGTTTGGCTTCAAGGCGAAGTTTTGGTTGTGATTTAAGAAGTAGTTTGGGGGGAAATGGAGGAATGGTAGTTTGGAATGGGGTAATATTCCATGGAGCGGAGAAGTGCCGCTGTTGCCTTACTTGACATAGATCATGTATCTGATTCATGCGGAGGTCGGTTCCAGTCTTTTCGATCCATCTGGAGGAGTGTTCACCAGTGCTGAGGAAAGTTTGGAGGGCTTCTGTGCAGGGGTTTGAATGAGCTTGCCTGAGCATATTAACCCCAATTAGGATATTTCTTTCAGTAACACGATCTCTGATGCTTGGAATATCAAGTTCTTTTTGCATATTTAAAATTTTGGCAGTACGAGGGCATCCTAGGATGATCCTCATTGCTTCGTTCTGCAGTTTTTCCAGCCCTCCAAGCTTCCAGTCAGACACAAGAGCAAGTAGTGGCGCAGCATAATCAACCAATGATCTAATATAAGCAAGATACATCATTTTCACAATTTTAACATTAGCACCATACCTGGGGTGAAGCCCTGCCACAACTCTAAGTGCTCTTAGTCGTTCTTTGTACTGGCGACAAAGTCTTGTTACAACAGGTCCAAGTAGTGGAACCTCAAAGCCTAGATACCTGTATCTGCTTACATATTCTAGAAGAGACCCATCATGCAATTGGATCTGACGAACTGTGCCTCTCTGTCGAGGAGGACGCCTATTGAGTATCTTTGTTTTATCAGTAGAGATTATCAACCCCAGGTCCTGACACGAGGCTAGTACATGATTAAGAATGTTTTGGGTGTTGGAGAATCCGGTGGTGTGAATCATTATATCATCAGCAAAACTAATCACATAATTATGGGGCTGACTAGGCATAGCATTAAGTAATGCATTAATTAGAATATTGAACAGTGTGGGACTGAGCACACCTCCCTGTGGGGTTCCTAATTCAAAGTCTTTAGTTACACTTCTATGTCCCTGGAACAACACAGACGATTTTCTGTTGGACAGGTAGCCTTTAATCCAGCGGAGAAGCCATCCTCCAACATCCATTCTGGCAAGTTCACTAATTATTACATGTCGGTTGGCTACATCGAAAGCGGATTTAAGGTCAAGGAAGGTAGTGTAGGAACTGTCAGTGTGCAGGGTGAGAAAGGTGGCTATGCAATGATGCACGCTCCTTCCATGCATGAAACCATGTAACCGGGGAGACAAAAATTGTTTGATTCTGTACATGAGACGATTAAGAATCATTCTCTCAAATGTTTTACACAAGCAGCTAGTAAGAGATATTGGGCGAAATGCATTTTGTTGATTGGGCTTAGGAATTGGAATGATGAGGCTGTTGGTCCAAGATTGAGGGAGCTCCCCAGTTACATAGCTCATGTTATATAATTCAAGTAATGGATTACCTGGTACTCGACACAGCAATCTGAGTATGTTGTAAGTAATACCATCCTCACCAGGCGACGTGGAGTTGCCCTTAGTTAGCGCTGCATCAAGTTCATAATTAGTGAAAGGAATGTTGCAATCATCTGCCTTACTGAGCATAAAGCAAACAAGTCTCTCCCTTGCATCATATTTATCATTTAATTTTGCCTGTGTGGTACTGGGAAGATTGTCATAGCTAGATGTAGCAGCCCAAGCACTGACTAACTCATTCGCCCTATGCAAGGGATGAGGGTGCGCGATCTGCCCAGTTCGTTTACCCTTAATTCTATTTATGTCCCTCCATGCCCGGCTAAGTGGGGTGTGAGCATTAAGACCGTTGACAAATTTTTCCCAGTCGGTTTGCCGCAGCTCTGTCATACGCTCTCTGGCAGCAGCAAGGGCAGTTTGGAAGAGCCTCAGCATTCCAGGGGTACGATGTTTTCTATAGGCTAGGCCTAGTCTGCGAGCAGTACGTTTCAGTGTACGAAGTTTAGAATCATTGTAATAAGTATGGTTTTTGAAGGAGGTATGATTATTACGGAAGTTTGTTGGGTTTAGAGTACCAAGAGGTTGCAGTGGCGGCTCTAAGTAGTTCTGAATACTGCTCACAAGATCATTGTTAAAGGTCTCTACAGAGGAACACTCATAGGAATTATACCAGTCAGTCACATGTGCAACAAAGTCATCATGCTGATCTGTGGGAACATTAAAACGTTTCCGTTTGAATATCCCACCAGGAAGGATAGTATTACCAATATCTAGAGAGGTTAGCCTAGGGAAATGATCAGACGCTATATCTGTTACAATGGAAGACTCACAACTGGCAGAAGTAATGTTGAAGCCCAGGCACAGATCAAGGACGCCTCCATAGATATGTGTGGGTTCAAGGTCACCTACAATTTGGACATTATCGTGACTGTTTAAGAGTGACAACAGTTGATTGCCATTACGATTACCAAACTGTGAGTTTCCAATGCTTTTGTGTCTCGCATTGTAATCGCCAATAATAAGAGTAGGCTCAGAATGAGCACAAGTTGGGAGCTCCAAGTAATTAAATTTATCAGCAGGAGCATACAAGTTAAATATGTTGAGAGCAGAGTTCCCTATATAAATCCTAACACCGTGATATTGTAGCCCCTCTGTTTTCTTGTGTGCAAGAAGTTGATGGGGAAGTGATTTTTTAATATATAGAACACAAGAGTTAGTAGATTTGAGGTTATATGCAACAAATGATGGTAATTTAGGGGGTTGGGATTTTTCAGGGACTCTGCACTCTTGTAGACACACAACATCAATGGGTTCGGTGGTTACTTTATGATGAAGTTCAGGAAGCCTTTTTCTAAGTGATGCAATATTCCAGCTTAATATAGAAAGTTTATACGAGTTTTGATCCATTATAGTAGTCCTGGGATCATCTTGAGTTTCTCAGCATAATGAAAAAATTGTTCATATAAATAGCAGACCTTATCAATGTCAACAGTGCTACCCTTGTCCATGAGTTTTGCAAGTGCACCTCCAGTTGTAAGGCCTCGTGGGAGTCTTCGTAAACCCAGAGCATGACGCTGTTTATGTGTGAATGTATGATAGGTGACACCACCACCACTCACATTCCCTCCTCCGCTAACATTACACGCAACACTACAACTGTCATCACCAGCGCCACTACCAACATTGTGTTCATTACATTTGTCAACAGTATTGTATTCAACATTAATGTCTATGTGACTAACCTCATCACACTCTGCACCACCACTTATATTATGCTCATCACTATTACTAACATTATAGACACCACCACTCTCATCACACTCTTCACCACCACTTAAATTATGCTCATCACTATTACTAACATTATAGACACCACCGCTCTCATCACACTCTTCACCACCACTTAAATTATGCTCATCACTATTACTAACATTATAGACCCCATAGCCCTCATCACACTCTTCACCACCACTTATATTACGGTCATCACTATTACTAACATCATTGACACCATAGCCTTCGTTATGATGCTCACTACAGTTATCAACACAAGTATTATATTCGTCATTACTGTGATTAAGAACACCACCACCACCTTGTTCAGCAGCCTTACACTTGCTTTCACAAATTGTGACAATCTTGTTATTGGTACACTCTACACATCTTTCCTTGTGTTGTTCAAGTTGTTGTTTCAGGAGTAACTGTTGTGTTTCCAGTATTTTTATGCGCGACATCAGGTTGTATACCACAGGAGCAAGACTTGGAACATCTGGAGACGTGAAGTCCCGGTCAGCTGAGCTATTTGGCTGACTGTCAGCTGACTCAGCTAGGCTGGTATTGACAGCCGATGTGATGGGGGTCTGTTGACGTGCTCCCCAGGTGAGGTGCTCAACCCCATTGTCTGAGGGCAGGCATGAGCCAGTATTCAGACCCGAGGTACCTGGTAGTCCTGGGGGGCCATTATGAGGGGTACAGGGTGAAGTGCGGTTGGCTGCGATGCGATCAGCCCTCACACTGCAGTCAGCATGAGCTGCTGTGACTCCTGAGGTCTTACAATTGATACATTGTTTAGCAACAGTCTGTTGCTGTTTGATCATAGCATAACACCGTTCAGAAGGATGAGCATTGGCACACACTGCACACCAGTGTGACTTAGATGGGCATTTCCTGGCGATGTGGCCCCAGCGTTGACACTTATAACATCGACGTTGAGGAGGTCTGTACAATGCAATGTAATAGCGTCTGTTGAGGGCTGCACGGGAGTGAATATAGCGTGGCAGAGTCCCCTGGCCAGTCCACTCAGCTAATATCAGACCGTTGGAAAGTCGACGAGGGCTTGCAACTTGCTCTGACGCCAGATATTGAGGATTCAAGTGCTTGTTGACGTTGTAGATGACAATAAGCACTTTAGGTGCCCTTGGTGGGGCAGCTCGGAGTTTGATGTTGGCATATTCGTGAGTGAGAAGTTTGTCTATAAATGCTGAATCATTAGGCACAAAGACGTAGTTATCCTCATCGCGGACAAACTTGATCGTTTTCTCATGATTGTTTACACTAGCTTCGAAAAACCAGTTAAACTTGGTCTCTTGATCAGTGTTGTCAGGGAAATCTAACCTGACAGCTTTGGGAGGGTGTGCGCCCACTGTATTGCTTTCAGCAAGCTTTCTCTGGAAGCCTCGTTCTTTTTTCCGAGCCTGTTTACTAAAATATGTTTCAAATCTGCCTTCACCATCATCTACGTCAACACCATCAGCTATACTCATAGCTGACAGGAGTTTCACACTGGCGATGGGCTAAAGGATACCGGTGAATAGAAGGGACAAGGAAGGGATATTCACCTCGCTAGACACAGGCAATGTGGGTGTAGTGGCCTGCGGGTCGCAGTGCGATTTTCAAGGTCATTCACGGGGCCACAGTCGTCTCGAGAGTTACCAATATTGCACCACTCATTAATTACTCGAAACCCGCAGCACTTAACACAGCTAGCACACGTGTCTGGGAATGACAGACAAATTTTCACTCTGTGGACAAATAAATCAGCACAAACTTAATATGTTTATAGATGAACCTCTGGCTTGTTACAGTTAAAAAGCTGTTTAGCCTGGATCGGTTAAACTCGCCCTTATCTCATATGTAGATAATGGCGACGAGCTAAGGGATACCGGTGAATAGGAAAGTCGAGGAAGGGACATTCACCTCACTGGACACACGCAGTATGGGTGTAAGTGGCATGCGAGTCTTATAGTGCCATTTTCAAGGTCACCCAGCAGGCCAGACATTCCTCACTCATTTTAAGCCTACGTTGGTACTGATGGTAGCACAATGTCCTAAGTCAGTGAAATCCACTCGTGCAAATAGTTACAACAAATCTGCAGCAATTAACACAACCACTAGGATATTTGCTTGATGACACAAATTAAAGTTCTAGCACGTAAGAGCCACAGTGAAAACACGAGAAAACCGGGAGCACAACGACGCACGCTGACTCATACCCACGATGCTGTGTTAAACCCGACATGCTGTGTTAAACCCGAGATGCTGCATTAAACCCGACATGCTGTGTTAAACACGGGTGGCCCGGTGGCCTGGTGGCTAAAGCTCCCGCTTCACACATGGAGGGCCCGGGTTCGATTCCCGGCGGGTGGAAGCATTTCGACACGTTTCCTTACACCTGTTGTCCTGTTCACCTAGCAGCAAATAGGTACCTGGGTGTTAGTCGACTGGTGTGGGTCGCATCCTGGGGGACAAGATTAAGGACCACAATGGAAATAAGTTAGACAGTCCTCGATGACGCACTGACTTTCTTGGGTTATCCTGGGTGGCTAACCCTCCGGGGTTAAAAATCCGAACGAAATCTTATCTTATCTTATGCTGCGTTAAACCCGACATGCTGTGTTAAACCCGACATGCTGTGTTAAACCCGGCACACTGTGTTAAACCCGACATGCTGTGTTAAACCTGTGCTGCCTCCAGGACTGAGGCCAACATGTGCTGCCTCCAGGACTGAGGTCAACATGTGCTACCTCCAGGACTGAGGTCAACATGTGCTGCCTCCAGGACTGAGGTCAACATGTGCTGCCTCCAGGACTGAGGTCAACATGTGCTGCCTCCAGGACTGAGGTCAACATGTGCTGCCTCCAGGACTGAGGTCAACATGTGCTGCCTCCAGGACTGAGGTCAACATGTACTGCCTCCAGGACTGAGGTCAACATGTGCTGCCTCCAGGACTGAGGTCAACATGTGCTGCCTCCAGGACTGAGGTCAACATGTGCTGCCTCCAGGACTGAGGTCAACATGTGCTGCCTCCAGGACTGAGGTCAACATGTGCTGCCTCCAGGACTGAGGTCAACATGTGCTGCCTCCAGGACTGAGGTCAACATGTGCTGCCTCCAGGACTGAGGTCAATATGTGCTGCCTCCAGGACTGAGGTCAACATGTACTGCCTCCAGGACTGAGGTCAACATGTGCTGCCTCCAGGACTGAGGTCAGCATGTGTTACCTCCAGGACTGAGGTCAACATGTGCTGCCTCCAGGACTGAGGTCAACATGTACTGCCTCCAGGACTGAGGTCAACATGTGCTGCCTCCAGGACTGAGGTCAACATGTGCTACCTCCAGGACTGAGGTCAACATGTGCTGCCTCCAGGACTGAGGTCAACATGTACTGCCTCCAGGACTGAGGTCAACATGTGCTGCCTCCAGGACTGAGGTCAACATGTGCTACCTCCAGGACTGAGGTCAACATGTGCTGCCTCCAGGACTGAGGTCAACATGTACTGCCTCCAGGACTGAGGTCAACATGTGCTACCTCCAGGACTGAGGTCAACATGTGCTGCCTCCAGGACTGAGGTCAACATGTGCTACCTCCAGGACTGAGGTCAACATGTGCTGCCTCCAGGACTGAGGTCAACATGTGCTGCCTCCAGGACTGAGGTCAACATGTGCTGCCTCCAGGACTGAGGTCAACATGTGCTACCTCCAGGACTGAGGTCAACATGTGCTGCCTCCAGGACTGAGGTCAACATGTGCTGCCTCCAGGACTGAGGTCAACATGTGCTACCTCCAGGACTGAGGTCAACATGTGCTGCCTCCAGGACTGAGGTCAACATGTACTGCCTCCAGGACTGAGGTCAACAGGTGCTGCCTCCAGGACTGAGGTCAACATGTGCTACCTCCAGGACTGAGGTCAACATGTGCTGCCTCCAGGACTGAGGTCAACATGTGCTACCTCCAGGACTGAGGTCAACATGTGCTGCCTCCAGGACTGAGGTCAACATGTGCTACCTCCAGGACTGAGGTCAACATGTGCTGCCTCCAGGACTGAGGTCAACATGTGCTGCCTCCAGGACTGAGGTCAACATGTGCTACCTCCAGGACTGAGGTCAACATGTGCTACCTCCAGGACTGAGGTCAACATGTGCTGCCTCCAGGACTGAGGTCAACATGTGCTACCTCCAGGACTGAGGTCAACATGTGCTGCCTCCAGGACTGAGGTCAACATGTGCTACCTCCAGGACTGAGGTCAACATGTGCTGCCTCCAGGACTGAGGTCAACATGTGCTGCCTCCAGGACTGAGGTCAACATGTGATCCTCCAAGAAGATCTTCAACTTCTCACCGGCCAATTTTAGATAATTGTCCATCATTATTTATTGCAAAAAGGTCACTAAGGTTCGACTCCAGATGATTTACACCACTTTGTGAAAAGTCTCTGGCTGGAGCTTACCAAAATTTACACAAGAATACCTTTGTTGACTCCTATTAATTTAAACTCTCGTCTATATTTTGCAAGATATGCTGATATACACTAAGGAGAAATGTTCATCACACAGCTAGAAGTAAATTCCTGTCTAAGTTTATTCAGGTATACATAAATACAGTTACATAGAATTATCATACATAGCAGCATATGTGTAGAGAACCTGGTGGCCTGGTGGCTAAAGCTCCCGCTTCACACACAGAGGGCCCGGGTTCGATTCCCGGCGAGTGGAAACATTTCGACAAGTTTCCTTACACCTGTTGTCCTGTTCACCTAGCAGCAAATAGGTACCTGGGTGTTAGTCGACTGGTGTGGGTCGCATCCTGGGGGACAAGATTAAGGACTCCAACGGAAATAAGTTAGACAGTCCTCGATGACTCACTGACTTTCTTGGGTTATCCTGGGTGGCTAACCCTCAGGGGTTAAAAATCCGAACGAAATTTTATCTTATCTTAACCTGGGATAACCCAATAATGTCAGAGTTATTTCCACTGGGGTCCTGTGTTACAGCGCCGTGTGAACAAGTGCTGCCCACTGCTCGACTGTGCTGCCCACTGCTCGACTGTGCTGCCCACTGCTCGACTGTGCTGCCCACTGCTCGACTGTGTTGTCCACTGCTCGACTGTGCTGCCCACTGCTCGACTGTGCTGCCCACTGCTCGACTGCGTTGCCCACTGCTCGACTGCGTTGCCCACTGCTCGACTGTCCTGCCCACTGCTCGACTGTGTTGCACACTGCTCGACTGTGCTGCCCATTGCTCGACTGTGCTGCCCACTGCTCGACTGTGCTGCCCACTGCTCGACTGTGTTGCACACTGCTCGACTGTGCTGCCCATTGCTCGACTGTGCTGCCCACTGCTCGACTGTGCTGCCCACTGCTCGACTGTGTTGCACACTGCTCGACTGTGCTGCCCACTGCTCGACTGTGCTGCCCACTGCTCGACTGTGCTGCCCACTGCTCGACTGTGTTGCACACTGCTCGACTGTGCTGCCCATTGCTCGACTGTGCTGCCCACTGCTCGACTGTGCTGCCCACTGCTCGACTGTGCTGCCCACTGCTCGACTGTGTTGCCCACTGCTCGACTGTGTTGCCCACTGCTCGACTGTGTTGCCCACTGCTCGACTGTGTTGCACACTGCTCGACTGTGCTGCCCACTGCTCGACTGTGTAGCACACTGCTCGACTGTGCTGCCCATTGCTCGACTGTGCTGCCCACTGCTCGACTGTGCTGCCCACTGCTCGACTGTGCTGCCCACTGCTCGACTGTGTTGCCCACTGCTCGACTGTGTTGCCCACTGCTCGACTGTGTTGCCCACTGCTCGACTGTGCTGCCCACTGCTCGACTGTGCTGCCCACTGCTCGACTGCGCTGCCCACTGCTCGACTGTGTTGCCCACTGCTCGACTGTGCTGCCCACTGCTCGACTGCGTTGCCCACTGCTCGACTGTGCTGCCCACTGCTCGACTGTGCTGCCCACTGCTCGACTGTGTTGCCCACTGCTCGACTGTGCTGCCCACTGCTCGACTGTGCTGCCCACTGCTCGACTGTGTTGCCCACTGCTCGACTGTGCTGCCCACTGCTTGACTGCGTTGCCCACTGCTCGACTGTGCTGCCCACTGCTCGACTGCGTTGCCCACTGCTCGACTGTGCTGCCCACTGCTCGACTGTGTTGCACACTGCTCGACTGTGCTGCCCACTGCTCGACTGCGTTGCCCACTGCTCGACTGTGCTGCCCACTGCTCGACTGTGCTGCCCACTGCTCGACTGTGCTGCCCACTGCTCGACTGTGTTGCCCACTGCTCGATTGTGTTGCCCACTGCTCGACTGTGCTGCCCACTGCTCGACTGTGTTGCCCACTGCTCGACTGTGCTGCCCACTGCTCGACTGCGTTGCCCACTGCTCGACTGTGTTGCCCACTGCTCGACTGTGCTGCCCACTGCTCGACTGTGTTGCCCACTGCTCGACTGTGCTGCCCACTGCTCGACTGTGTTGCCCACTGCTCGACTGCGTTGCCCACTGCTCGACTGTGTTGCCCACTGCTCGACTGTGCTGCCCACTGCTCGACTGTGTTGCCCACTGCTCGACTGTGCTGCACACTGCTCGACTGTGCTGCCCACTGCTCGACTGTGTTGCCCACTGCTCGACTGTGTTGCCCACTGCTCGACTGTGCTGCCCACTGCTCGACTGTGTTGCCCACTGCTCGACTGTGTTGCCCACTGCTCGACTGTGTTGCCCACTGCTCGACTGTGCTGCCCACTGCTCGACTGTGTTGCCCACTGCTCGACTGTGCTGCCCACTGCTCGACTGTGTTGCCCACTGCTCGACTGTGCTGCACACTGCTCGACTGTGCTGCCCACTGCTCGACTGTGCTGCCCACTGCTCGACTGTGTTGCCCACTGCTCGACTGTGCTGCCCACTGCTCGACTGTGTTGCCCACTGCTCGACTGTGTTGCCCACTGCTCGACTGTGTTGCCCACTGCTCGACTGTGCTGCCCACTGCTCGACTGTGTTGCCCACTGCTCGACTGCGTTGCCCACTGCTCGACTGTGTTGCCCACTGCTCGACTGTGCTGCCCACTGCTCGACTGTGTTGCCCACTGCTCGACTGTGCTGCCCACTGCTCGACTGAGTTGCCCACTGCTCGACTGTGGTGCCCACTGCTCGACTGTGTTGCCTACTGCTCGACTGTGGTGCCCACTGCTCGACTGTGCTGCCCACTGCTCGACTGTGTTGCCCACTGCTCGACTGTGTTGCCCACTGCTCGACTGTGTTGCCCACTGCTCGACTGTGCTGCCCACTGCTCGACTGTGTTGCCCACTGCTCGACTGTGCTGCCCACTGCTCGACTGTGCTGCCCACTGCTCGACTGTGTTGCCCACTGCTCGACTGTGCTGCCCACTGCTCGACTGTGTTGCCCACTGCTCGACTGTGCTGCCCACTGCTCGACTGTGCTGCCCACTGCTCGACTGTGTTGCACACTGCTCGACTGTGTTGCCCATTGCTCGACTGTGTTGCCCATTGCTCGACTGTTGCCCACTGCTCGACTGTGTTGCCCACTGCTCGACTGTGTTGCCCACTGCTCGACTGTGCTGCCCACTGCTCGACTGTGCTGCCCACTGCTCGACTGTGTTGCCCACTGCTCGACTGTGCTGCCCACTGCTCGACTGTGTTGCCCACTGCTCGACTGTGTTGCCCACTGCTCGACTGTGTTGCACACTGCTCGACTGTGCTGCCCACTGCTCGACTGTGCAACGCAGAAACATGGTGTTTCACCACCAGAAACATTGTGTTTCATCACCAGAAACATTGTGTTTCATCACCAGAAACATTGTGTTTCATCACTAGAAACATTGTGTTTCACCACCAGAAACATTGTGTTTCATCACCAGAAACATTGTGTTTCATCACCAGAAACATTGTGTTTCATCACCAGAAACATTGTGTTTCATCACCAGAAACATTGTGTTTCACCACCAGAAACATTGTGTTTCATCACCAGAAACATTGTTTCACCACCAGAAACATTGTGTTTCATCACCAGAAACATTGTGTTTCATCACCAGAAACATTGTGTTTCATCACCAGAAACATTGTTTCACCACCAGAAACATTGTGTTTCACCACCAGAAACATTGTTTCACCACCAGAAACATTGTGTTTCACCACCAGAAACATTGTGTTTCATCACCAGAAACATTGTGTTTCACCACCAGAAACATTGTGTTTCATCACCAGAAACATTGTGTTTCACCACCAGAAACATTGTGTTTCATCACCAGAAACATTGTTTCACCACCAGAAACATTGTGTTTCATCACCAGAAACATTGTGTTTCATCACCAGAAACATTGTGTTTCATCACCAGAAACATTGTGTTTCATCACCAGAAACATTGTGTTTCACCACCAGAAACATTGTGTTTCATCACCAGAAACATTGTGTTTCATCACTAGAAACATTGTGTTTCATCACCAGAAACATTTTCATCACCAGAAACATTGTGTTTCATCACTAGAAACATTGTGTTTCACCACCAGAAACATTGTGTTTCATCACAAGAAACATTGTGTTTCATCACTAGAAACATTTTCATCACCAGAAACATTGTGTTTCACCACCAGAAACATTGTGTTTCATCACCAGAAACATTGTGTTTCACCACCAGAAACATTGTGTTTCATCACCAGAAACATTGTTTCACCACCAGAAACATTGTGTTTCATCACCAGAAACATTGTGTTTCATCACCAGAAACATTGTGTTTCATCACCAGAAACATTGTGTTTCATCACCAGAAACATTGTGTTTCACCACCAGAAACATTGTGTTTCATCACCAGAAACATTGTGTTTCACCACCAGTGTTTCATCACCAGAAACATTGTTGTTTCATCACTAGAAACATTGTGTTTCAGAAACATTTTGTTTAATCACCAGAAACATTGTGTTTCATCACCAGAAACATTTTCATCACCAGAAACATTGTGTTTCAGAAACATTGTGTTTCATCACCAGAAACATTGTGTTTCATCACTAGAAACATTGTGTTTCATCACCAGAAACATTTTCATCACCAGAAACATTGTGTTTCATCACTAGAAACATTGTGTTTCACCACCAGAAACATTGTGTTTCATCACCAGAAACATTGTGTTTCATCACCAGAAACATTTTCATCACCAGAAACATTGTGTTTCATCACCAGAAACATTGTGTTTCACCACCAGAAACATTGTGTTTCATCACAAGAAACATTGTGTTTCATCACCAGAGACATTGTGTTTCATCACCAGAAACATTTTCATCACCAGAGACATTGTGTTTCATCACCAGAAACATTGTGTTTCATCACAAGAAACATTGTGTTTCATCACCAGAAACATTGTGTTTCACCACCAGAAACATTGTGTTTCACCACCAGAAACATTTTCACCACCAGAAACATTGTGTTTCATCACCAGAAACATTGTGTTTCACCACCAGAAACATTGTGTTTCATCACCAGAAACATTGTGTTTCACCACCAGAAACATTGTGTTTCACCACCAGAAACATTGTGTTTCACCACCAGAAACATTGTGTTTCATCACCAGAAACATTGTGTTTCATCACCAGAAACATGGTGTTTCATCACGAGAAACATGGTGTTTCATCACCAGAAACACGGTGTTTCATCACCAGAAACATTGTGTTTCATCACCAGAAACATTGTGTTTCATCACCAGAAACATTGTGTTTCATCACCAGAAACATTGTGTTTCATCACCAGAAACATTGTTTCACCACCAGAAACATTGTGTTTCATCAACAGAAACATTGTGTTTCATCACCAGAAACACGGTGTTTCATCACCAGAAACATTGTGTTTCATCACCAGAAACATTGTGTTTCATCACCAGAAACATTGTTTCATCACCAGAAACATTGTGTTTCATCAGAAACATTGTGTTTCATCACCAGAAACATTGTGTTTCATCACCAGAAACACGGTGTTTCATCACCAGAAACACTGTTTCATCACCAGAAACATGGTGTTTCATCACCAGAAAGATGATGCTTCACCACCAGAAACATGGTGTTTCATTAACAGAAACACGGTGTTTCACCACCAGAAACATTGCGTTTCACCACCAGAAACATTGTTTCATCAGAAACACGGTGTTTCATCACCAGAAACATGGTGTTTCATCACCAGAAAGATGATGCTTCACCACCAGAAACATGGTGTTTCATTAACAGAAACACGGTGTTTCACCACCAGAAACATTGCGTTTCACCACCAGAAACATGGTGTTTTACCACCAGAAGCATGGTGTTTCACCACCAGAAGCATGGTGTTTCATCACCAGAAACATGGTGTTTCATAACCAGAAACATGGTGTTTCATAACCAGAAACATGGTGTTTCACCACCAGAAACATGGTGTTTCATCACCAGAAACATACTGTTTCACCACCAGAAGCATGGTGTTTCATCACCAGAAACATGGTGTTTCATCACCAGAAACATTGTGTTTCATAACCAGAAACATGGTGTTTCACCACCAGAAACATGGTGTTTCATCACCAGAAACATGGTGTTTCACCACCAGAAGCATGGTGTTTCACCACCAGAAACATGGTGTTTCATAACCAGAAACATGGTGTTTCACCACCAGAAACATGGTGTTTCATCACCAGAAACATACTGTTTCATCACCAGAAACATGGTGTTTCATCACCAGAAACACTCTCAGTAGTAGTACCAGTTCCTAGTAACCAGTTACCAGTAACCAGTGTACCAGATGGTTATAACGTCCTAGTTGACAGTGATTCCTGCAAAGTAAAAGGTCTATTTGTTGAACCATCCTTACATGTTGTAAGAGATAGTAAGATCCATTTCTTCCTAGCTAACACTTCTGGTCACAGTGTTCGTCTCAGGGCAAATACCAATCTTGTTGACCTTGTTCACTATCCTTACCCTGTTCAGGTAGAGGATGAGTTGTCACCTGACCAGTGGGTCGGTGCTATTTCTGCCGGGGAGACCTCATCCACTTCACTGGATCAATCTGTTCCACCAGTTGAGGAGATAGACTTAGCTCCCACTGACTTCGAGATGAAGTCAAGCGTTTGTTGACTCTGTTGAACAAACGTCGTAAGGCCATTGCCTTACCAGGTGAGAAGATGGGTATAACAAACTTATTGTCCCATCATATTCCACTTGAACCTGGTACTAGACCTATCTATATACCTGCGTACAGAATGCCTCATTCACAAGTTGCTGTCGCAGAAGAATTGATCAATCAAATGCTTGATGATGGAGTTATTGCACCTAGCAATTCACCTTGGAATGCGCCCTTGATCCTAGTACCTAAGAAGGATGGCACTTGGCGCCCAGTGATTGACTTTAGGAGTTAAATGCGAAAACTATCCCACATCGCTTCCCACTTCTTGTACTGGGTGATATTTTACGTTACATCGGAGATAACAAAGTCTTTTCAACCCTGGACTTGTTACAAGGGTTTTGGCAAGTCTCTCTTCATGAGGACAGCCAAGAGCTAACTGCATTCTCCACTCCTACAGGTCATTATCACTTCCTCCGTATGGCGTTTGGATTACGATCCTCCCCTATCACATTCTCAAGGCTCATGACTAATATCTTTAGAGGTCTCATAGGTAATGCACTTATGGTGTACTTAGATGGCGTAATCGTCATGTCTAAAGACGTGGATACACACTTGAAAAGACTTGATATAGTACTTGGTAAGTTTGAAGAAGCCAATTTAAAGATCAAACTGTCTAAATGTCAATTTTTCAGATCAGAAATTAAGTTTCTTGGTCACGTAGTCACTCCTAGAGGGGTTACGACTGACCAAAGTAAAGTAACTGCAGTACTAAATTTTCCAACTCCCAAAACTGCTGATGCCGTAAGATCCTTTGTGGGCTTAGCAGGTTTTTATAGATCTTTCATTGCCAATTTTTCTTCCATAGCTGCTCCTCTAACTGAGTTGCTTAAGAAAGATGCTCCTTTTGTTTGGACCTTCCGTCAAGAAAGAGCATTCCAAACTCTAAAAGAAAAGCTAACATCTGCTCCAATTTTGAAATTTCCAGATTTTTCTAAGCCCTTCTATCTGACAACTGATGCTAGTTCAATTGGCATAGGTGCCGTACTAGCTCAGAAGACTGATGGCAAGTACAACGCAGTTGCATTTGCTAGCCGAGTCCTTACGAAGGCTGAACGTAATTATACAGTAACTGAGCAAGAAGCTTTAGCAATAGTATGGTCTTTAAAGCACTCCCGAGACATTATTTATCAGTACTCTGTTCATGTCTTGACAGACCATGCTCCACTGATACCTTTATTCCAAAATAAACAACCTACTGGAAGGTTAGCCAGATGGACCTTGACTATCCAAAAGTTCAATCCGACCTTTGAACACTTACCTGGCAAGTCAAATGTAGTCGCAGATGCCTTATCACGACATGTTAGTATAGTAACTGCAGACCCTCCATTTAGTGCTGAAGATGTAAAGAATGCTCAACGAACAGGTCCCATGTGGTCTGGTGTGATTCGATTCCTGCTCCAGGAAGATCTTATTCTGACTGTGAAGCCACCAGCACCCATCAGTGACTTTGTCATGAACCAAGAATTACTGTATCGAACAGCCGAGTTGGGTACTCCTAGCAGAAGAGTTTACCAGTTAGTAATTCCACAGTCACTAGTGAATGTAGCCTTACAGCTAGTTCATGATGTACCAGGTGTTGCGCACCCTGGTATGGATCGTTCAGTAAAACAAGCCAGATTGAAATACTTTTGGCCTCGTATGGCAACTGATATTTCTGAGTATAAGAAATGTAGTGTCTGCATGCAACATAAAGGTAATGCTAATGGTCCTAATCCAATCCAAGTGTATCCAACCACTAGCGAACCGTGGGAAAGAGTTGCGCTAGATTTGTTAACTAATTTCCAATGTTCCCTCCAAGGCAACAAACATCTGTGTTATGGTAGACCATTTCACCAGATATTGTGAGTTAGTTCCTGTTGCAGATAAGACTGCCGAGACAGTAGCTAAAGCATTTAAAGAACGCATTATCTGCAGGCATACCACCCCTAAGTACCTAGTAACAGATAATGGAGGTGAATTCTGTAATGAGATTCTTGAAAATTTGTGCACCTTGTACAAGATCTCTAAATCCACCATTGTTCCTCATCATCCTGCCAGCAATGGGTTAGCGGAACGAACCAATAAGAAAGTACTTGATGTCTTGAGAGCCACTCTCAATCCCAACAGTGAAACTTGGGATGAAGTTATACCTGATGTGCAGTGTGCTATAAATTCTGCTTACATTGTTTCTATAGGTGACACTCCACATTATGCATTGTATGGTGTAGATAAACGTTTGCCTTATGAGTTGCTATATTCTAATCCGAAACCAAATTACAACCCTGATGATTTCATAGCAACTCGTACCAGTTTAGCTCAGTGTCTTTAGAAGAATCCGTGAAACACTTCATAAATCAACAGCAGAATTTACAAGAGTCGCAAACACTCGAGCAAAGCCATCCAAAATCAAAGTAGGTTCGAGAGTTATGCTGACTAACTTTAACAAAACGTCTGCAATGCCTAAGCTTGATCAAAAGTTTGTTGGTCCTTATCGAGTAGTTGAACATATCACTGGTAATAAGTATAAGGTTAGAGAAATTAGTACTGGTCAGTATAAAGAATCACATTTAGATCATATGAAGTTAGTATGTGATGATAATGATGTTCCAACCCAGACTAATGTGACAGACTCTGACAATACTCCTGATCCTGTACTCTCTTCCTCTGATACTCAGACGATCAACCTGAATGTCGTTATTCCCTACGTACACGACAAGTATTGAGAAATCCTCAAGTATCATTTGTTACTTCCAATTCAGATTTGCCTCAAATACAGCATGAGTTAGCCAGTGCAACAGAGTTTGATCCTCCCAGAGATGACACCCATTCTGCATATATCAATCTCACCCTAGCAGAGTTGGGGTTAAATGTAAATAACCTGTATAGATGAATAATTACAGTATCAACTTATCAGTGTTCAAGAATTTTTTTTTGTGTTCACGTTCTCTCCGAATTCTGAGAGTTAACAGTCTAGATTTGCATGCACCGAATCTGCCTTTCTGTTAAACACTTCTTTCTTTGTATATATTCCTTCCTCAGAATCCGTAGATCACATGGATACAGATCGATCGATCAAATTTTTTTATCACTTCTATTGTGTAATCCCAACGTTGAGTTTCATTCGATGAGTTGTGCTATATTATACCTTGTATTGCATTACAGTTTTATTACAGTTTCAATTATGTAAGCTTCCATTCCAATATTCTACTTACGTATGTTATAATGTTCAATTGTTGTGTACTTTGACATTGTATAGAATCAGCCCAAGCCATACACCTGCCGTCTCTAGTTTGTATTAGTTGTATGTCAGGACGACATACGTTAGCGTCGCCGAGCTCTCAGTAGTAGTACCAGTTCCTAGTAACCAGTTACCAGTAACCAGTGTACCAGTAGATGACTCACTACCAACCGTCTGTGTGAATCATTGACTGTATTCGTATTGCTGCTGACCATAGCAGGATTTCAAACACCCTCACCCATAGGCACTATGGGTCAGTCGTAATAGGCAGCAGAGAGAGACAGGTTGGCTGTTGGCGCTTTCCATACTTCCTGTTATATATTATACGTACTACCAGCCTACGTGAGCATTCTTACCCCATCCACGTATCGAAAACCCACATGACAACACTGTGTTTCATCACCAGGAACATGGTGTTTCATCACCAGAAACATACTGTTTCATCACCAGAAACACTGTGTTTCATCACCAGAAACACTGTTTCATCACCAGAAACATGGTGTTTCACCACCAGAAACATGGTGTTTCTTCACCAGAAACATTGTTTCATCACCAGAAACATTGTTTCATCACCAGAAACACGGTGTTTCATCACCAGAAACATGGTGTTTCACCACCAGAAACATGATGTTTCACCACCAGAAACATGGTGTTTCATTACCAGAAACATGGTGTTTCATTACCAGAAACATGATGTTTCACGACCAGAAACATGGTGTTTCACCACCAGAAACATGGTGTTTCACCACCAGAAACATGGTGTTTCACCACCAGAAACATGGTGTTTCACCACCAGAAACAGTGTTTCATCACAAGAAACATTGTGTTTCATCACCAGAAACATTGTTTCATCACCAGAAACATTGTGTTTCATCACCAGAAACATTGTTTCATCACCAGAAACACTGTGTTTCACCACCAGAAACATTGTTTCACCACAAGAAACATTGTGTTTCATCACCAGAAACATTGTGTTTCACCACCAGAAACATTGTTTCACCACCAGAAACATTGTGTTTCATCACCAGAAACACTGTGTTTCACCACCAGAAACATTGTTTCACCACCAGAAACATTGTTTCACCACCAGAAACATTGTGTTTCATCACCAGAAACATTGTTTCATCACCAGAAACACTGTGTTTCACCACCAGAAACATTGTTTCACCACCAGAAACATTGTGTTTCACCACCAGAAACATTGTTTCATCACCAGAAACATTGTTTCATCACCAGAAACACTGTGTTTCACCACCAGAAACATTGTTTCACCACCAGAAACATTGTTTCATCACCAGAAACAGTTTCAAGTGTTTCACAGTAAGAAACACTGTGTTTCAAGAAACATTTTTCACCACCAGAAACATTCATCACCAGGTATTGTTTCATCACCAGAATACAGAAACATTACATAGAATTATCATACATAGCAGCATATGTGTAGAGATCCTGGGATAACACAAAAAAGTCAGACTGAGTGACTTATTTCCATTGGGGTCCTTTTACCTTATTATTATAGTATAAAGGTTATATTTTCTTATTATTCTACAATGAAGATAACATCTTATTATCATACTAAAAGACTATCTGCTACACGAGGGTCATTAAGACTATCTACAATACGAGGGTCATTACAAGGAATAAGGTAAAATTTACACGTATGTTAGCTAAAAAATATAAAATCATTCCCCTCCCTTTCTGTAGCTACATTCATCAGACACCTTTTGGCACTCTTCTTGAACTGGTTCACGCTATGACTGGCTTTGACATGTGCGGGTAGTCTGTTCCATTCCTTTATTGCTGTACAATAAAAGGTGTTTGAAGCCTGGCCACTGACTGTGGGTACTACAAAGTTGTGCTCTCTCCCCCTAGTACTATGATTGCTTTGGTTCCCAACCTTGACAAAATTGACAGCAAGATATTCTGGACATTGTTTGTGAGCAATTTTATAAACATGATTTAGCTTCAGTTGTTTTACTCTGTCTTCAACATTCAGCATATCCAACTGCTGTAATTCATCCTGGCCTACATGTTCTCTTGGTCCCAGCCCCAGGATGAATCTTACGATTTTGTTCTGGGTGATTTGCAGTCTATCTTTCAGTTTTTTTGTCAAGGCAGAGTACCAAGAAGAGCAAGCGTAATCCATATGGCATTGTATAAGGGCTAGACATAGGGTCCTGCGAGCCTCAGTAGGTAGACACTGTGCTTGTCTATACAGGAACTTCAGTTTGGCATTCGCTTTCTTTACTACACTGTTCCCTATCAATTCTCCTGACATGCATGGGTCAAAGGGGATTCCCAAATATTTTACTGATGAAACCAAAGTGATGGGCTCCCCATTACATTGAACATTAAAATTATTTACCCTTCTCAGTTTATGTTTCGTGCTAAAGAGAATGGCTTCAGTTTTCCCTAGGTGTAATGATAGTTTGTTGTCTACTAACCATTTGCTGCAGGACTCCAGTTCCAGTGTTAAAACATTAGCAATATCTTGTGGGTCTTTACCTGACACTAACAGAGCACTGTCATCTGCATACAGTAGGAGTTTGCACTTGACACTGATAGGCATATCATTGACATAACATAAGAATAATAAGGGACCCAGAATACTACCTTGGGGAACTCCACATGTTATCGGCAGGGGTTCTGATTGTGTTTTGTTGATTTTGACTATTTGTCTCCTGTTGCTAAGGTAGGACTTAAACCAGTCTACAGAACCTATACCGATAGCTTGAAGTTTATTACATAATATATTGTGGTTGACAGTATCGAAGGCCTTTTGCAGGTCTAAGGTTACCATGCCTATGAGGTTCCCCTTTGACATTTCAGTTCTCAGGTAATCCATCAGATTAATAAGGGAGGTGTCGGTTGAGTAGGATCTTCTAAAGCCCGATTGATAGCTATGGAGAATGTTGTTGTCATTAAGGTACTTAACTACTTGAGAATACACCGCCCTCTCTAGAATTTTAGATATTATACTGAGTATATTAACAGGCCTATAGTTGCTTACATCAGACCTACTATTTTTCTTGAAGATAGGAGTGACTCTGGCCTCCTTGAACCCCTCCGGTACTGTATTAGTGGTGATTGATAGATTTATTATGTGAGCAATAGGGATTGACAGTTCAGAAGCACCATCTTTTAGGAACTTAGACGGGATGTTATCAGGGCCTGTGCTCTTAGTTGGGTTTAACCTGCTTAGTTCTTTTTGAATAAAGTCATGAGATACACTTACTAGTTGACAACTGTTTGGGGTTACCCCTTTATTGGTATAGTATGTTTGAAACTTATCAGAGTCTGTGTTAAAGGTATTTGATGCAGCTGGTAGTTTACTTACTAGTGTTGATGCAACAGATGTGTAGTAGGAATTAAAGCAATTTGCCACCTTAGATGTTTCGTGGCATACCTCATTATCGATAGTGAGTACTATGTTAGACCTATCTACTGGCTTATGGCTATACCCCAACTGTTTTAGTTGTTGCCAGAGCTTTCTGGGGTTATGCTTATACTCTTCAATTTTTGAGCAGTAGTGCTTTGCCTTTGCTCCTTTTATAAGTCTCTGTACTCTGTTCCTCACACCTTTGGAATTCATTTAGTGCTGCAATATCCTGTCTGTTTGCTTTAAATCTTTTTAGCAGCTGGTCTCTGAATTTCATATTATCTAATATCTCAGTATTCATCCAGGGTTCAGTTCTTCGTTTAATCCTAACCTCTTTAACTGGTGCAATATTATCAAGGATGGTAGTGAACATTGTTTTGAATTTTTCCCAGGCATCATTTACGTCCGTGCAACTTGTTATCTCTGTCCAGTCACAATTGTGTAGCCTATTTACCAGTGTTTCTTTACTGTAGTTTCTAGTTGACCTCATTTTTATTGTCCTGTGTAGGCCTATCCTATCCCTAGTTATTTTCCTGGTGCAGTAAATGATGAAATGATCACTAAGACCTGTGGTAATGACGCCTGACTGACTAATATTCTCAGAGCGGTTACAAAGTATGTGGTCAATTAGGGTGGCTGAGAACTGTGTGATCCGGGTTGGAGTATTAATTAGTTGAGTGTAACTATTTAATCCTAGAATTTGCTTATACCTTTTGCATAGCCCGTTATTTTGCTGCTGAAAACAGATATTAAAGTCGCCCAGTATTATTGTCTCGCAATTGTTTTCAACTCCGGACAAGACTCTGGAAAAGTCTTCCAAGAACTGGTCCTGGATAGGAGGGCGGTAACTAGTTCCTACTAAGATGGGTTTGGTCTTAGGAAGCAGCACTTCAAACCATAGAATCTCCAGTTTATTGTTATTTAAATCAGGTCTTGGGTTGTAAGCTAAGTCATTTCTAATGTAGGCACATACTCCACCACCCTTTCTGTTCCTATCTAAGCGTTTTATATTGTAACCTTCTATTTTGACCTCGTCGTCAGTCACCGTATCATCCAACCAAGATTCAGAGATGGTTATAACTGCCGCCCTAATTTTGTTAGCTAGAATCCTAATCTCTGCCAATTTAGGAAGAAGTGATCTTGCATTGACATGAATAAAGTGAAGGCCTGTTTTCATAAAACAATCATAATCATCAATATATGGCAATGGGTCATTTGTATTAAAATTAGGTAAATCAATGTCATCACTGCTAAAGGGTAACTGTGCCAAAGTGCATTTGTTACACACAAAATGAATTCTGGCACCGTTGCTATAATTGTACATACATCCATCATGCACCCACCCCTTGCACATTTTACATAAGGTGCCTTTTCTGTTTTTCATCACCAGAAACATTGTGTTTCATCACCAGAAACATTGTGTTTCATCACCAGAAACATTGTGTTTCATCACCAGAAACATTGTGTTTCATCACCAGAAACATTGTGTTTCATCACCAGAAACATTGTGTTTCATCACCAGAAACATTGTGTTTCATCACCAGAAACATTGTGTTTCATCACCAGAAACATTGTGTTTCATCACCAGAAACATTGTGTTTCATCAAAAGAAACATTGTGTTTCATCACCAGAAACATTGTGTTTCATCACCAGAAACATTGTGTTTCATCACCAGAAACATTGTGTTTCATCACCAGAAACAGTGTTTCACCACCAGAAACATGGTGTTTCATCACCAGAAACATTGTTTCATCACCAGAAACATGGTGTTTCATCACCAGAAAGATGATGTTTCACCACCAGAAACATGGTGTTTCACCACCAGAAACATGGTGTTTCACCACCAGAAACATGATGTTTCACCACCAGAAACATGATGTTTCACCACCAGAAACATGGTGTTTCACCACCAGAAACATGGTGTTTCACCACCAGAAACATGGTGTTTCACCACCAGAAACATGGTGTTTCACCACCAGAAACATGGTGTTTCAGCACCAGAAACATGGTGTTTCAGCACCAGAAACACGGTGTTTCATCACCAGAAACATGGTGTTTCAGCACCAGAAACATTGTGTTTCAGCACCAGAAACATGGTGTTTCAGCACCAGAAACATTGTGTTTCATCACCAGAAACATTGTGTTTCATCACCAGAAACATTGTTTCATCACCAGAAACATTGTGTTTCATCACCAGAAACATTGTTTCATCACCAGAAACAGTGTTTCACCACCAGAAACATGGTGTTTCATCACCAGAAACATTGTTTCATCACCAGAAACATGGTGTTTCATCACCAGAAACACCACCAGAAACATGGTGTTTCATCACCAGAAACATGGTGTTTCATCACCAGAAAGATGATGTTTCACCACCAGAAACATGGTGTTTCATCACCAGAAACATTGTGTTTCATCAACAGAAACATTGTGTTTCTTCACCAGAAACATGGTGTTTCAGCACCAGAAACATGGTGTTTCAGCACCAGAAACATTGTGTTTCATCACCAGAAACATTGTGTTTCATCACCAGAAACACGGTGTTTCATCACCAGAAACATTGTGTTTCATCACCAGAAACATTGTGTTTCATCACCAGAAACACGGTGTTTCATCACCAGAAACATTGTGTTTCATCACCAGAAACATTGTGTTTCATCACCAGAAACATTGTGTTTCATCACCAGAAACACGGTGTTTCATCACCAGAAACATTGTGTTTCATCACCAGAAACATTGTGTTTCATCACCAGAAACATTGTGTTTCATCACCAGAAACATTGTGTTTCATCACCAGAAACATTGTGTTTCATCACCAGAAACATTTTCATCACCAGAAACATTGTGTTTCATCACCAGAAACATTGTGTTTCATCACCAGAAACATTGTGTTTCATCACCAGAAACATTGTGTTTCATCACCAGAAACATTGTGTTTCATCACCAGAAACATTGTGTTTCATCACCAGAAACATGGTGTTTCACCACCAGAAACATTGTGTTTCATCACCAGAAACATTGTGTTTCATCACCAGAAACATTGTGTTTCATCACCAGAAACATTGTTTCATCACCAGAAACATTGTGTTTCACCACCAGAAACATGGCGTTTCATCACCAGAAACATTGTGTTTCACCACCAGAAACATGGCGTTTCACCACCAGAAACATGATGTTTCACCACCAGAAACATGGTGTTTCACCACCAGAAACATGGTGTTTCACCACCAGAAACATGATGTTTCACCACCAGAAACATGATGTTTCACCACCAGAAACATGATGTTTCACCACCAGAAACATGGTGTTTCACCACCAGAAACATGGTGTTTCACCACCAGAAACATGGTGTTTCACCACCAGAAACATGGTGTTTCAGCACCAGAAACACGGTGTTTCATCACCAGAAACATGGTGTTTCAGCACCAGAAACATTGTGTTTCATCACCAGAAACATTGTGTTTCATCACCAGAAACATTGTTTCATCACCAGAAACATTGTGTTTCATCACCAGAAACATTGTGTTTCATCACCAGAAACATTGTGTTTCATCACCAGAAACATTGTTT